>NW_027397185.1:954653-989828 GCF_003265705.2 Callorhinus ursinus | reverse complement strand
GAGAGGGGACAGAGGGGCCGGGGGCAGCGCCACCCGTCTCAGATGCCCAAGCAGGGCTCAGGGTTTCCTCGCGCGCTCTTGGGGGCTGGCGCCCGTGGAATGCCTGGCGGCCCTAGCGTCTTGGGGCCGTCGCGTGCTGTGGTGTCGCGTGCCCTGCGCCGTCGCGCCTTGGGGCCGTCGCGTGCCCTGCGCCATCGCGCCTTGGGGCCGTCGCGTGCTGTTGGTGTCACGCGCCCTGTGCCGTCGCGCCTTGGGGCCGTTCCGTGCTGTGGTGTCACGTGCCCTGCGCCGTCGCGCCTTGGGGCCGTCGCGTGCTGTTGGTGTCGTGCTCTGCGCCGTCGCGTGCTGTTGGTGTCGTGCTCTGCGCCGTCGCGCCTTGGGGCCGTCGCGTGCTGTTGGTGTCGTGCTCTGCGCCGTCGCGCCTTGGGGCCGGCGCGCTGCTGTCGCACTTCGGTGCCCTCCCACGCTGGAGCCTCGCGCGGGCACAAGGCCAGCCGGCTCGCTCCGCAGGACCCTCCCACCTCATGGCCGCCCCGCGGTCGGACGCACGCGCCGAGCTTGGAGCGTCACCGGCCGCGGCCCCCAGCCTGCTCCTGCTGCTGCTGCTGCTCCTGCCCCCCGCCCAGGCTGCAGCCGCGGCCCACAGACGCCCCCAGAGTGAGGGCCGCGCCTTGACCCCCACGTGGGAGGACCCTCGGGGCCCAAGCGGACTGTAGTCCTAGCGGCGACTCCGGGGCTTCCTTCTCCCCGGGGTGGCCACCGGCCCTGCGCTCCCCTGCGCAGCTTTCCCCTCCGCTTCCCGACCTCTCCCCTCCCATGCTCGCCCTTCCTCTCCCTCCCCGCCCCTTCCCGACCTCTCCCCTCCCATGCTCGCCCTTCCTCTCCCCCCTCCTGCCCTCTCTGACCCTCCCCTTCCCGACCTCTCCCCTCCCATGCTCGCCCTTCCTCTCCCCCCCGCCCTCTCTGACCCTCCCCTTCCCAAGACCTCCCAACCACTCTGTGTCTGCACCCAGCCCACGCTGCCACTGCTGCTACTCGCGGTCTCTGTCCCTTTCTCCTCAGCCTGTGGCCATCGTTACATACAGGGGAAGATTGTAGGGGGCACGGATGCCCTGGAGAGGAAGTGGCCGTGGCAGGTCAGTGTGCACTATAGAGGCTTTCACATCTGTGGAGGGACCATCGTCCACGAGTACTGGATCCTGTCGGCAGCCCACTGCTTCGATAGGTGAGTGGGCAGGGCCAGAAGCCATTTCCTTGGAGGTCCCAGGCCCCTGGACCGACCAGGTGGGCTGCATCCAGCTGGGACTTCTCAGGGATGGGAGAGAGTGGGGCCCAGCACACAGCTCCAGCCGCTGCAGCTTCTCCTTGCACAGGGCTGAGGGCTCCTTGGGGCCATTGGTTCTCTGAGGTAGGTGTGGAGCCACATCTTAGGATGAGAGGCAAGGAGGCACATCACAGGAAGAGGTGAGGGAAGACCTGCCTTCATAGGCGGCTCACTGTACGCCTGACGAGTTCACCATCCTGGGCTTTTGCTGACCAGCAGGTCATGGTGAGTCCCCGAATCCTCCATTGGCCCAGGCCGGGACTTCTTTGGGAACAGTTCTGCCAGACAACCAGGTTCTCAGCGTGCTGGAAACTTGCTTTTCCGTATCCTGGCTGAGAGCCCGGAGACTGAGGCCACCATGGCCCAGGCTTCCCAGGTGCAAGATGCTCAAGTCACTGTACCTTTGCTCTCTGTCCCCACAGGGACAGGAACACTGAAGCATTTGACATATATGTGGGCCTGGTGGACCTCAGGTTTGCAGGCAGTCACACCCAGTGGTTTGAGGTGAACAAGGTGATCTTGCACCCTACATACGAAGTGTACCACCCTGTTGGAGGAGACATCGCCCTGGTGCAGCTGAAATCTCGCATTGTGTTTTCTGAGGCTGTGCTCCCTGTCTGCATCGCACCCCCAGATGTGAGCCTTCATAATGTCACCTGCTGGTCTACAGGGTGGGGACTCATCTCCCCACAAGGTAAGACAACTGGAGGGTCAGTTCCTCTGTTGGAGCTTGCACAGGACGACGGCTCTGTGTCTCTCCAGGAAAGAAAGAGCTCTGTTGGGTACGGGGGTGCACGTGTCTGGAGCCTGGAATCCCCAGCCGTCAGTCACTGTCTGCTTCTCTGTCAGTGTGCGGTGCTGCTTTACCCCTGGCTGGCTTGGCTAGGGCTAGAGAAGCAGTCACATCTACTCTGGGGAATTAGTATTTAGTGTTGAGAACACAAACTTCAAAACAGAGTTTTCTTTAAGATTCTAAATCCAACTGGGAAACCATCTTTTTAGGCATATTTTAAAAATCTGTTAGTTATTCTGGTTTTCTCCATAATGACCTCATACTTTCTTGCTAGGTTTATTCCTAGTACCTTAAAATACTTATAGTTATTGAAAACATTCTTTTTTATTGTATGTGCTGATCAGTCACAGTTGATTTTTGCACATTGACCTTTCCAGCCACCTTATAGAATTCACTTTTAATAGCTTGTCAATTGATTACTTGATTTAAAAAATCGTATTTCCTTCAAATAAAGACTGCTTCATGACTTCTTTTCCCACATTTTATCCTTTATATATATTTTTCGGTCTTACTGCAATGGTTGAACCTCTAATTAGAAACGATGCCAGGTCTCCTTTTCCTGTTTTTTATTTTTTTATTTTTTTATTATTTTTAAAGACTTTATTATTTGAGAGAGAGCATGAGAGGAGGGAGGGTCACAGGGAGAAGCAGATTCCCTGCTGAGCAGGGAGCCTGATGGCAGACCGATCGGGGGACTCCGGGGTCATGACCTGAGCCGAAGGCAGCCGCTTAACCAACTGAGCCACCCAGGCACCCCACCTGTTTTTTATTTTAATGAAAATGCTTCTAATGATTTGCTATAAGCTTATGGCTTGGCCTGGAGATTTTAGCTTGATATCTTACAGCAGGTTAAGAAAGTTTAATGTCTGATTTACTTAAATAAAAAATTTTTATTGTGGGCGCCTGGGTGGCTCAGTTGGTTAAGCGACTGCCTTCGGCTCAGGTCATGAACCTGGAGTCCCGGGATCGAGTCCCGCATCGGGCTCCCTGCTCGGCAGGGAGTCTGCTTCTCCCTCTGACCCTCTTCCGTCTCGTGCTCTCTATCTCTTATTCTCTCTCTCTCTCAAATGGATAAGTAAAATCTTTAAAAAATAATTTTATTGAGGGTAGGGTGCTATAAATTCAAATTAGAAAGTTATAACTTTAGGATGTTCAAAGTAATCCCATGGTAACAAAGAAAATAGCTGCAGAATATACAGAAAAGGAAAGGAAGACGGAATTTTAACATTTCACTACAAAAAAAATCATTTAAACACCGCAGAAGATAGAAATGCAGGACATGAGGGACAAAAAGCTACAGAGCGTACAGAAAACAAAGAGCAGCAGGCAGGATGGAAATCTCTCCTTACCAGTGATTGCCTGAAATGTAAATAGAGTAAACTCTCCAATCGAAAGACAGATTGGAAGAATGGATAAAAATACAGGATCCGACTCTATGCTGTCTTTTGAGACTCACTCGAGATCCAAAGTCACAAACAAGTTGCAAATTAAAGGTCGGAAAAAGATATCCATGCAAATAGTGACCAAAGAGCGCAGACTGGCTAAAGTATCCGATAAAAGAGACCCTAAAACACAGAAGCCTACAAGAAACAAAAAAGGACATTACAGATTAATAAAAGGTTCAATACAGCAAGAAGATGCAAAAATTATAAACACACACCTAATGACAAACCATCAAAACAGATGAAGGCCACAAACGACAGAACCGAAGGGAGAAATAGGCAGCTCTACAACAGTGGTCGGGGACTTCATATGCCTGTCTCAGGAATGGGCTGAACAGCCAGACAGAAGATAAGTATGGAAACTGAGCACCTCAACGGCAGGACACACACAGCCACCCTGCAGCAGCCGCACGCACGTTCTCAAGGGCACTTGCGATGTTTTTGAAGATAGACCACGTGTTAGTACACAAAGGAAGTCTTAGTAGATTTTAAAAGGTAAATGACATACAAAGTAGCTTCTCTGGCCACAACAGGATGAAACGGAAATCAGTAATATAAAGAAATCGGAAAAATTCACAAAATGGTGGAAAGTAAACAACACACATTTAAATAACCAATGGATCAAAGAAAAGAAATCAGGGAAGTTATAAAATATTTGGAGACAATAGGAAGGAAAGGAAAGGGGAAAAAAAAAAGAGAAAGAAGACAACGTACCAAAACTTTTAGGGGATGCAGCAAAAGCAGTGCTAAGGGGAAAGATTATAGCTGTAGCATTTATTCTTTTATAAATAACCTCACTTTATGATGTAAGGAACTATAAGAAGAACAAACTAAGCCCAAAGCTGACAGAAGGAACAGAATAATAAAAATTAGAGCGCACAGAAAATGAAACACAGAACAGAAAACAAGTCAATGAGTCAAACATTAGTTTAGTTTCTGAAAAGATCAACAAAAGTAACAGACCTTTAGCTAGACTGACTCCAGAAATGAAACTGAGAACATCACTACTGTCAGCACAGAAATAAAAAGATCACAAGAGATCACTAAAATAACTCTGTGCCAACAAAATCAATAACCCACATGAAATGGAAAAATACTCAGATTACCAAAACTGACTCCAGAAAGAGTTAAAATGCTGAATGAGTGAGTGAATCAGTATTTAAAAACATTTCAACAATGAAAGTCCAGGACAAGGTGGCTTCCCTAAGGAATACTACCGAACATTTAAAGAAAAATTAACATCAATTCTCTCAAACTCTCTGAAGAAGAGGAGAGGAGGGAACACTTGCCCTCATTCTATGGAGCCAACCTGACACTGGTACCATAGCCAGACGGGAAAACACAAGAACAGGGCAGACACTATCCCTCATGAACACAGATGTGAAAATCCTCAACAAAACACCAGCAAACTGAGTCCAACAGCACGTGAAAAGGGTCATACACGCCGACAAAGTGGTGCTTGTCCCAGGAATACAAAGGCCGTTCCAAATACAGAAACTGACCAGTGTAACACACCACATTAAAGGAATGAAGGGGGAAACCCACATGTTCATCTCAAGTGATGTAGAGAAAGCATGTGAGAGGATCTACCGCCCTCTCTTAACGATAAAGTACCACTCAGAAAACTCGGGATAGGTGCTGCCTCAGCACGACTAAGGGCATTTATGAACAACCCACAGCTAACATCCTACTCAGTGGAGGAAGATGAGCAGCTTACCCCTAAAACCAGGAACACGATCGGAAACCCACTCTCAGCACCGGTACTCTGTGTTGTGCCACAAGCTCCAACAGTTAAACTAGGCAAGAAAAAGAAAAGTCACCCCAGTTGGACATGAAATAAAAACTGTCTCTCTTCACAGATGACATAATCATACATATGGAAAATTCCAAGGAATCCTAAAAACAAATACACAAAACCAACTACTACAGACAAACAATTTCTGCAAAGTTGCAGGGTACGAGATCAACGCACACAAAAAATCAGCTGGGTTTCTGTCACAAAAAGACATTAAGGAAGCAAGCCTACATCACCCAAAAGAAAACCTACCTACGAGGAAATTAATCCGAGGAGGTGAAAGACCTGTATGCCAAACACTACAAAACATTGCCGAGAGAGATTTTGAAGGACCTAAATGAATATACAGAGAGCCCATGTTTGTGGGCTGGGAGACTCGATACTGCTAAGAGGGCAACACAAGCCTAAGTGACCTGCACGTCCAGGGCAATCTGATGGAACCATCAGAGTTCCGGCGGCTTTTCTGCAGAAATGGAAAAGCTGACCCTCAAGTCCACATGGAACTGGAAGGCGCCCAGAATAGCCAAAACAGTCTTAGGAAAGACGACCAAAGCTGGACAGACTCATGCTTCCCACCTTCAAAACATACTGCGAAGTGGGGCGCCTGGGTGGCTCAGTCGGTTGAGCGACTGCCTTCGGCTCAGGTCATGGTCCTGGAGTCCCGGGATCGAGTCCCGCATCGGGCTCCCTGCTCTGTGGGGAGTCTGCTTCTCCCTCGGACCCTCCCCCCTCTCATGCTCTCTCTATTTCATTCTCTCTCTCAAATAAATAAGTAAAATCTTTAAAAAAAAAAAACATACTGCGAAGTGACAGTTATCCAAACAATGTGATTCTAGCACCAAGACGTGTGAGCACCGGTAGGCACGCACGTGTGTAGGCACGTGGGTGGGTGTGAGTTCAGGTGTGAGTGGGTGCATGTGTGCATGCCTGCGAGTGTGGAATGCCAGACATTACAAGAGAACACTTAGGACTGAAGTCTCTGCACCCCCAAACAGACCTGGGGCAGGACGAACCAGCCCGGTGACAACTTGAGCTGGGTTGTCAGCACAGTAGAGGCTCAGGTCCCTCCATGCCGGGCTGCGGGCTGTGGCGCCTGGCGGGGGGAGAGGGGGGCGTGTTCCCGCTCCAGCTTCCTCCTCAGCATCTCCGCACACCCACGGCGCGCTCCCGCCTGCCCTGACACTCGTTGCTAGGCTGGCGTTGGGAGACAGGCGCCCTGACTTCCCCTGTTCCAGCCTTGGGCTCAGGCCATGCCGTAGGCCCCTCGGAAACGGGCTGTGCACTCTGCCGCTGCACCTGGAGCAGCCACGCTCCCCTCTGTGTCCGGGGCCGGAGTACCCACGGCCCCTCCCAACTGGTGGAAGGCTCATGCTCTGTGGGACGAAGGAGGCAAGCTGTGTTCTTGCGGCTCAGGTGTCAGCTGACCACCCACTGGACACCTGCATCGGGGGGCTCTCTCTCCGACCCCTGCCTACCTCCACTACCATCTCATGGGCTCGCAGGAGAGACTCAGGGGACAGACCTACCAGTGAACGCAGACCTCCCTTCTGGTTTCCCAGTCCACTCCCAAGGAAGTCATTGGAATCATGGCTGACCTCTTCCCACCCGCTTCTACGTCCCTCCTCATCCTTTGGGCTCTGATGCAGGCCCGTCACTCCGGCCCTCCGCCTGCCGCGCTCCATGGGGCCCTGTCGGGGGAGCGTGGCACCTCTCGTCCTCTGTCTCCACCATTGTCCGGGGTGGTCGGCAGGACTGTCCACTCTGGACTGGCTAGAACTCGGCATCCCAGGCCCCTGTGAACCCTGGGGGCTGTGGAGTCCATGGTGCCGCCCTCTGCATGGATGGCTCAGGGCCCGGCAGCAGGCTGAGGGCGCCAGGGCCGTCTGGGCCACCTCCTCTCTGAAATGCCCCTCTCCTGGTGTCCGCCTTGGGGGTCCAGCTGCCTGGGGGCCTCATCATGTCGCAGCCTGGGGAGCGCCCCTGCAGGGGCATGGGGTCCTCCAGGCCTCGCCTCATGTGTTGTGTGCTCCTGCCTCGTGCCCAGTGGGAAAACAGTCCCCCCCCCCCCCGCATCTGGGTCAGCACTTACCTCTGGCACTCCCAGAATGGGGAAGTACACTCCCCATTACCCTGGTTGACCACGGCGGCGGAGGCTCTGGGCAGGTGGTTAACGGGCGTGGTGGGCCACAGGATTTCCTGATGCTCTTTACTGGGCAGCCTCTTCCAGCCCTGCAAACCCTGGGATCATGGGCTCTCTATTGCTTTGCATTTCCACTTGCACCATCTGCCTCTTGACGCTACCCTGCCCCCATAGCCAGCAGCAGCACAAACCCAGCTAACGGCTAAGGTCTCTGCCGCCCTCCCTCCAGGTTCGCATTCATTAGCTCCAAAACTGATTCCCCGGGAGCTCCTTGCCTTTCCCCAAACAAGCACCCTGCACCCCGTGGACGCCTGTGCAAACAGCCCCTCTCCAGCTGAAGCAAGGCCAGAGCCGTGGGACCCACACACACGCTGGTCAGGAGAGCACAGGTTTTGGGGACCAATTACTGTGCCCATCAGGGTAGACCAGGCCACATGGGGTGACATGCAGAACCCAAAGGCTCTCTCTTGCAAGCACTGTCAGCCCCTCATTCAGCGGGATGGGAGAGCCTGGGGCGGCTTATGCAACCACAGCCCGTGCCCAGAGCCCCATGGACAGAGGCGCCTGTGCTCCGGACCTGCTGCGGTGGGAGGGGATGGCTCTTCCAGCTCCTTTGGGAAGAGTCACATGACATTCACACTGACACTCCCTGACCCAAGTCGGATGCCCCCGTGCAGACAGGGAGCCATGTGGAAGGCAGGAGCAAGAGAAGGGGCCACAGGGTGAGCCTGCCGGGCCTCTCACTGGGCCTGCTCTCCTTTCCGACAGGCCGCATCCCAGAGAAGCTGCAGGAGACACAGATGCCTCTGATCTCGTTGCCCCTGTGCCAACTGGTCTACGGACACCTGTCACACATTATGTCGGACATGCTGTGCGCCGGGGACATCTGGAACGTGAGGACCGTGTGCGAGGTGCATCCCACCGAGGGGCTTCCCGAAGTTTATCTGCACCGTGCCAGGGGCACTTCTGGGTGGGCAGTACTCCTGGATGGCCTCTTCCTTGCAGGCCTCGGAAGCACATCCCCACGTGGCCTTCAGCTGGGTGGGAGAGCCTGGGGTGGCTTATGTAACCACAGTCCGTGCCCAGAGCCTCACGGACCCCAGTGCTGCTGGAACAGCCCAGGGTTCCACGTCTGCCCGGGAGGCCTTGCCTGCTGCCCACCACCCCACACCACCCACCCTGAGCAGGCAGGACAGTGCCATGAGCCCAGCCCACCTACAGCAGAGCCTCGGCACTGGCGAGATGGGGCCAAGTGTGTTGGCGGTGCCCAGGGACCCCCCTCGTGCAGGAGGCTGCAGGCTTTGAACTCCCCCCTCACGGGAAACCCTCTTCTCTTCCAGGGTGACTCTGGGGGTCCACTCGTCTGTGACTTCAACCATACCTGGTTGCAGGTTGGAGTAGTCAGCTGGGGCCGTGGTTGCACATACCCTGTGTATCCTGCAGTTTATGCCCGGGTCTCCTATTTCTCAAAGTGGATCCATTATTACATAGAGCACACACCCCTGCCTTCTCAGCCGCTCCCCGCCCTCTCCCTCATGGTGGGGGCCACCGTCAGCATCCCTGTGACCATGCTGGCTGTCCTGTCAATGTTATGAGGGCTGAGGCCCCCATCCTGGCCTCCTCACGCTGGATCTTCTTACTGAAAATTGGACAGCCACATGCAGAAGAATGAAACTCTGTCCCCATGCAACTCAGCCCCTCAGGTTTTCTCACACCTGAGCAAGTTGAGGGCCACCAGCCAGGCCCAGATGTGGGGCCAGTCCTCACCACAGAAGTGTGGAGCACCTTGGCTCAGTGCTCTGGGCTGAGATTTGGTAATATATTAAATGTTTACCAAGTGAGCATCCCAGAAGTCCTGCGTCATCTGTCCACCCAGAGCACAGGCTCCCTCACGAAGAGAGAGCGTGTCCATCAGCTGGTGCTCAGTGGCCTTGTTGGGGTGACAGGTGGCAGGGTGAGAAGCACAGACCCAGCCATCTAGAAAGGACGGCCACGCAAGCATTGGTGTCCAGGTGCAACCAAAGCCAGACAGAGGGAGGGTCATTGATTTACATGCTCAGACCCGTCACAAGCAAGGAGTTCCTAAAGACCTAAAAATCCAATATGAAAATTGGAAGATGTGAGCTGAGAGTAGGCACACCGAAGGAACAAAAAAGATGAAAGCAGAAATCACTGGGCCAAACACCAAGGAAATACTGACATTCTGAAAGTCTGGTTTTTGAGAAAAAAATAAAAACCTAAGAAATCACTAACCTACTCAAGATCTAAGATGAGACCGAAAACACACAAAACAAGAAATGGCAAGGAGGAAATATCTATTAAACACAGATAATTTCAGAAAGCATAAGAGATATTGTATAATCCTATATAAATAAATGTAAAACGAGAAGTTTCAATTTTTAGGAAAACAGGAACTTACCAAAGCTAACCCCCATAGAGATGGAAGGTGTACATTGGCCAGAGTCCAGTGGAGAAATGAAGACATTTCAGAAAGAACATCCCCTCCCAGTAGAAGCCCTTGGTTCAGATGGTTTCCCTGGGAACCCATCAAACCTTCCACTGCAGGGCCGTCCCTGTGCTTCCCACGCGGCCCACACGCGGCCCAGGGAGGGCCTTCCAGACTCACAGTCACGTCATGTGCATGAACATATCTGACCACACACAAGCAGCTTACGGTTCAGAAACCCCGGTGAAGGACTAGCAGTCATAATCCAACTTTGTTTTAAGATAGCACACTGTAAGCAAGTAGGCGCTATTCCAGTAACGCGAGGAAACCCATAGATATAATTCACATAGTAATTAATTCACTAGGGAGAGTAATATTAATGAAGAGGCTTTTAACAAACTCAAAACCCATTTTCAAAAAAAAGAGAAAAGATAGCAATCACCTGATAATACGATACACTCCTGCGTCAGCCTAAAAGCCACCCTTTCCTTGTGGGGAGACACAGTACCTCCCTGCTAAGGCGGGGGTCGCCGGACATCGCTCCTGTGTCCTACCTGTTGGAAGAGTAGCTGCACAGCTGCCAAAGAGAAACATCCAGGAAGGCAGGACAGATTCACTGAAGCTCTCTCAGAAAACCAGGCAAGAGCAAGAAACTCCCAGAAGCAGTAAGAACATCCAGCAAAGCCACTCGACAAAACATGACAAAAGCAGAACATATTCCTGCTAGAAGATCTATAACAGAAGAGAAGACACCTACTACATTAGCAGCAAAAGAGAGTAGATGCCTATGGCCTTAACAAGATACGTGAAAATCCATATGAAGAAGCCTTTAAAATGCTCCTGGGGGGAAAGAAGAAAAAGTAGATTTAAATGAATGTTAACATAGTCTATTTCTCGGGAAGATCAACCCAAGTGTGCACACGTGTGCATGAATTCGGCATGGCCGGGAAGATCAACCCAAGTGTGCACACGTGTGCATGAATTCGGCATGGCCAAATAGAGTTTGTCATGGATGCAGTACACTCCCAGACCAAGGAGACCCTGAATCACCAAGGGAATGTTGAAAAAGAAAAGCAAAGCTGGCGGCATCACAATTCCGGACTTCCAGCTCTCTTACAAAGCTGTCATCATCAAGACAGCATGGTACTGACACAAAAACAGACACATAGATCAATGGAACAGAATCGAGAGCCCAGAAATGGACCCTCAACTCTATGGTCAACTCATCTTGGACAAAGCAGGAAAGACGGTCCAACAGAAAAAAGACAGTCTCTTCAACAAATGGTGTTGGGAAACTTGGACAGCCACACGCAGAAGAATGAAACTGGACCATTCTCTAACATCATTCACAAAAATAAACTCAAAATGGATGAAAGTCCTCAATGTGAGACAGGAGTCCAGGGAAATTCAAATCAAAACCACACTGAGATACCACCTTACACCAGTTAGAATGGCAAAAATTGACAAGACAAGAAACAGCAAATGTTGGAGAGGTTGTGGAGAAAGGGGAACCCTCATGCACTGCTGGTGGGAATGCAGGTTGGTGCAGCCACTCTGGAAAACAGTGTGGAGGCTCCTCAAGACGTTAAAAATAGGGACGCCTGGGTGGCTCGGTCGTTAAGTGGCTGCCTTTGGCTCAGGTCATGATCCCAGGGTCCTGGGATCCAGTCCCACATCGGGCTCCCTGCTCCGCGGGAAGCCTGCTTCTCCCTCTCCCACTCCCCCTGCTTGTGTTCCTGCTCTCGCTGTCTCTGTCTCTGTCAAATAAATAAATAAAATCTTTAAAAAAAAAAAAGATGTTAAAAATAGATCTACCTTACGACCCAGCAATCGCATTCCTGGGTGTTTACCCCAAAGACACAGATGCAGTGAAAAGAAGGGCCATGTGCACCCCAATGTTCATAGCAGCAATGTCCGCAATAGCCAAACTGTGGAAAGAGCCGAGATGCCCTTCAACTGATGAATGGATCAAGAAGATGTGGTTCATATACACAATGGAATATTACTCAGCCATCAGAAAGGATGAAAACCTACCATTCGCATCAACATGGATAGAACTGGAGAGGATTACGCTAAGTGAAATAAGTCAAGCAGAAAAAGACAATTATCATATGGTTTCACTCATATGTGGGACATAAGCAAAAGCGTGGAGGACCACAGGGGAAGGGAGGGAAAACTGAATGGGAAGAAATCAGAGAGGGAGACAAACCATGAGACACTCTGGACTCCAGGAAACAAACTGAGGGCCTCAGAGGGGAGGGGGGTGGAGGGATGGGGTAGCCAGGTGATGGACATTAAGGAGGGCACGTGCTGTGATGAGCACTGGGTGTTATACGCAACTGATGAATCATTGCACACTACATCAAAAACTAATGATATACTACTATACAGTGGCTAACTGAACATAATAAAAAAAAAAGAAAAATTAAAAGACCCAAATAAATGGAAAAACATCCCGCTTTCCATTACCGCCTGAACAGTGAGAAGCTCAAATCATAGCTCCCACCTTGCCAGCTCCAGGTGCACAGACACCCAACTGTGAAAAACAAAACAAAGCCTCTGGAAGATAATGTAAAATATTTTCATAACCTGGTTGTAGGCAAATAATTCCTAAAGAGGTGTATGCACACATAAAAACCATTAGCTATGAGGGAAAATAGGAAACTTTTGACATAATTATAACTTTCTGCTCATCAGAAGACATTAATAAGATAGGGAAAAGCCACTGGGTTTTAGAAAAAATTATTTGTAACTCGTAAAACTGACAAATATAAGGAATTCCAAAAATTGAGAAAAGACTGACAATCCAACCCAACCCAAAGATAAGAGACTTAAATGGACACCTTATAAAAGAGGTTATCCCAATGGCCAACATCATTACTTATCAGGGAAAGGCAAATTAAAACTATAATGAGATGCAAGGACATACCCACCACAATACCTAACATTCTAAAAACAAAATAAAACCTGACCATATAGAACAACTAGAATTCTCATACACTGCTAGGGAAAGTTTAAATTGATTCAACTGGTTTGGCATTACCTACTCAAGTTAAATATGTTTTCATCCTTTGACCTAGCAATCCATATTTAGGTATACACCAAAAAGAAATGCATGCACATGTACACTGAGAAATACGAAGAAGGTATGCTCGTAGCCTCGTTATATTCCCAATTTTTCCAAACATGGGAAAAACCAAATAACCAGCAAGAGAAGAAGGCCTTTAAAAATAGTGGTAGATTCAGGGCGCCTGGGTGGCTCAGTCAGTTAATCATCTGCCTTCAGCTCAGGTCATGATTCTGGAGTCCAGGGATTGAGCCCTGCAGAGGGCTCCCTGCTCAGCAGGGAGTCTGGTTCTCCTTCTGCCCCTCACCCCACTCGTGCTCTCTCTCAAATAAATTTTTAAAAAATCTTTAAAAAGAATAGTGGTAGATTCATACAATGGAATACTATGTAGCAACGAAAAGGCCACGACAAGCAACAGTATGCAGCAGTTGGCTAAGCGTCTGCCTTCAGCTCAAGACATGGTCCCAGGGACCTGGGATCAAGTCCTGGCATTGGGCTCCCTGCTCAGCGGGAAGCCTGCTTCTCCCTCTCAGTGTCCCCTTCTCCCTGCTTGTGCCCTCTCTCTCTGAAAAAGAAATAAATAAAATCTTAAAAAAAAAAAAACACTACGCAGCAACCTCACAACTCTATTATTGAGAAAAAAAAAGCTGAATACAGCAGAACATATACTATGCAGTTGCACGCAAGACTGAGCTCTGGTGTACAGGAGTACAGGTTTAAAGAAAAGCAAGGAAATTGATTCTAAAAAGCCAGGACAGTGGTTGCCTGGAGGAAGTCTTAAGGAGGAAAGAGGGAATTATCAGGATGCTGCTGGTGTACCAATCAACTTTTATTCTTGATCTGGGTGGAGTTCCCACCATAAAAGCAATTCCTTTATGACAACTTTCAGCTGCACAATCTTTTTTTTAAATTTCTGTAACACTGTTATTTTTCAAATGGAATTTTTTTGAAATGAAGAGTGAACAGTACAATTACACAGCTAACATACAAAAGCAAACCTTCGGGAATTAACAGACTTTTTAACATAATTTCTAAAAACGTAAAATGTAATCACTGAAAAAAATTTAAAAACACGTGAATGGGCTCAGCAGCACATTAGACATAGTTGAAGAGAGAGGTAGTGAAGTGGAAGGCATGCCCAGTGAACTTGTCCAGATTGCCGCAGAGAGGATGGAGAATATGAGACACTGAGAGACACAAGGTCATAGTGTCCGATCTGTGTCTTTCCAGAAACTCTGAAGAAGAAAGTGGTGAGCATTTATTTAGGAATGGCCATATCCATTAAGAGAATTATATATAAAGAGAATTTTCCAGACCTGGTGAAAAATGTAAATCCATAGAAATAAACCCAAAATTCTATGGTCAATTAATCTATGACAAAGCAGGAAAGAATATCTAACAGGAAAAAAGGTCTTTTCAACAAATGGTGCTAGGAAAATTGGACAGCCACATGCAGAAGACTGAAACTTGACCATTCTCTTACACCATACACAAAGATAAATTCAAAATGGATGAAAGACCTCAATGTGAGACAGGAATCCATGAGACTCCTAGAGGAGAACACAGGCAGCAACTTCTTTGACATCGGCCACAGCAACCTCTTGCTAGACATGTCTCCAAAGGTAAGGGAAACAAAAGCAAAAATGAGCTATTGGGACTTCATTAGGATAAGTTTCTTCACAGCAAAAGGGTAAGTATCCAAAACATATAAAGAACTTATACAATCCAACACCCAAAAGATGAATAATCCAATTAAAAAATCGGCAGAAGACATTTTTCCAAAGAAGACATAGATGGCCAACAGACATGAAAATATGCTCAGCATCATTCATCATCAGGGATACAAACCAAAACCACAATGAGATACCACCCCACACCTGTCAGAATGGCTAAAATTAACAGCACAGGAAACAACGGGTGTTGGTGAGCATGTGGAGAAAGGGGAACCTTGCACTGTTGGAGGGAATGCAAGCCAGGGCAGCCACTCTGTTTTCCATACTGGAAAACAGTATGGAGGTCCCTCAAGAGGTTAAATATTGAACTACCCTACGACTCGCAATTGCACTACCGTGTATTTAGCCCAAAGATACAAACGTAGTGATCCGAAGGGGCACCTGCCCCCCAATGTTTATAGCAGCATTACCAACAATAGCCAAACTGTGGAAACAGCCCAGATGTCCATCAACAGATGAATGGATAAAGAAGATGTTGTGTATATACAATGGAATACTACTCAGCCATAAAATTAATGAAATCTTACCATTTGCATTGACACGGATAGAACAAGACGGTATTATGCTAAGTGAAATAAGTCAGTCAGAGAAAGACAAATACCTTATGATTTCACTCATATGTAGAATTTAAGAAACAAAACAAACAAGCAAACAGAAAAAAAGAATGAAACAGAGAGGCAAACAAAGAAAGACTGTTAACTACAGAGAACACACTAATGGAGACCAGAGGGAGGTGGGTGGGGAGTTGGGGGAACACGGGATGGGGATTGAGGAGGGCACTTGTCGTGATGAGTCCTGGGTGATGTGTGGAAGTGTTGAATCACTGTACTGCCCACCTGAAACTAACGTAACACTGTGTGTTAATTATACTGCCAAAAAACGGAGAAGAAAAATGTAAATCTACAGATGCAAGAAGCACACCTAGACACACTACAAGGCAGCTGAGGAACCTCAACAACAAAGAGGCTATCTTGCAGGAACCCAGAGAGAGAGGAGAAATCTGCAGTAAAGGAGAGCCATGTAGACCTCTACTCTACGATGGTGCTGTTGGCGTCACCTCCCAGAGGCACCTCACCTGTTCCTTTGTGTGGCCCCTCCCTGGGTAGTGGGCCCCGTGTGGGGAAGTGGTGACATGTGACTTGGAGGCTGGAGGTAGAGCAGCATCCAGGCTGGGGGGCAGGTTCTGGAGAAAGCCACCACCTCCAGAGGAGAGCACTCAGTCAAGCCCTGGAGGGGTCTTCGTGGAGAGACACTAGGCCTCCAGCCAACAGCCAAGGGAGTGGGTCACCCTGGAAGCAGGTCTGCAGGATGCTCAAGCCCCCAGACGCTGAAGCCAGCCCACATCCAACTGCAACCTCCTTGATAGAGCCAGAGGCAAAACAGACCAGGGCCCCACACCCCAATTGCCGATCCACAGAAATGGCAGAAAATAACTGTGTTGAGTCACTGAGTATTAGCTTCATCTGTTCTGCAGCAATAAACCCTCGATGCACTAGAATAGCCGTGACGTTGTGAGAGAAAACACGCCAGCCTATAGTTGTGTATGGAACACATCTGCTCCTCCAGGACGAAGGCAAAATAAAACCCTTTCAAGATGAACAAAAACAGGGGGACCTAACACCAGAGCCCTCCGTCACATAAGGGCTCTGGAGGGAACATAACCCTGGAGGGATAGGCCAGCGTGTGAGAAGGAAGATGAACAGCAGAACAGCACGTGTGCATGACTGCAAACGGACACTGTCCAGTGTCTGACCTGGCAGTGAACGTCAGCTTAAAATGCGGTGATGGGAGCTCCACCTTTCTCCTGGGCTTTTCTTGCCTTGGGACTGGTCAGGTGCTACCTAGGTCTTTGTGAAACAGGCAGGCCACAGCTCGAGCGCCAGCACTGCACAGATAGAACCCTCAGGTAAAAACTCAAAGCGTGGGGGGGGGGGGGGGCAATCAGTAAGGGAGGGAAGAATATTAAAACAAAATTGCCATTTAAAAGGCAAGGCCACGGCCAGGCGGGTTCAGTCAGAAGAGCGTGGGACTCTTGATCTTGGGGTTGTGAGTTTCAGCCCCACATTCCTGAAAAACACGATCTTTAAAAATAAATAAATAGGGGCGCCTGGGTGGCTCAGTTGGTTAAGCGACTGCCTTCGGCTCAGGTCATGATCCTGGAGTCGCGGGATCGAGTCCCGCATCGGGCTCCCTGCTTGGCGGGGAGTCTGCTTCTCCCTCTGACCCTCCCCCCTCTTATGTGCTCTCTCTCTCTCTCTCATTCTCTCTCTCAAAATAAATAAATAAATAAATAAATAAATAAATAAAATAAAAAGCAAGGCAAGAAAGTAGATAAGAGGAAAATGGGTAAAAGTGGAATCAAAGTGTAAAACGAAAGGAACAAGTCCAAGCAAATCCATAATCACTGTAAGCACGGGGGCTGCTGACCAGCGAAGAGACAGTGTGGGGCCACGTTTCATAAAAAGCCACAGCCCCCAGCTGGATGCGGCGGGCCGGGATGTCGAGAGCAAGCACACGGGGAAAGACGCATCAGGCAAGGACTGGCCCAAAGAAAGCCTTCTGGTCACGGGAACATGGGGGAGGGCGGACGCACAGCGGAGATGGGTACTGAGCCCGGGGGGAGGCCTCGCTGGGCCATGGCCAGTCCATCCTCCGCACACACACAGCCTAGGACCCGCCGGGCTGCAGGCTCCACCGGCTCCACAGGAGGAGCGAGAGGACCTGGGACAGCCTGTTCACCTTGCCGCGGGCTCAGCCTGCGTCCCCCACCCCAGGGAGGACGGGAGCGCACAGCCTTCTGAAGACGGGCACGGCGGCTGAGGTCTTTTTATAAGCTGTACGGTCATCAGCGCTGCAGGCTGGTGAGGACGCCGCCCCCCACCCCTGCCCGGAGCATCAGACAAGCCCCTCAGACGCAAGGCAGGGTCATCCAGGGCCAGGACGCGCGCCTCTGGGCAGGTGGCTCTGGCAGGTCCGCCTGCAGTACCTGGGCCGCCACACCTACCACCTGCCGCATCACCCTCACTACCCTCTGCGGCTCCTAGGCAGTCTGCAGTGAACGCGCCCGCCCGGGCCCGGGTAGGGGGACGCTCCGCGAGGCGGGGCGGGGCTGACTTTCGGTGGGGGTGTGGCCAGACTGGGGCGGGGCTCACCCTCGGTGGGGGAGGGGTCTCACTGGGGCGGGGAGCGCGGCGGGCCCCGCGGGCCCGGAATCAGCAGGTGGAGGCGGGCGGGCGGGTCGGTGTTCCAGGGTGAGTTCCCTGGGCGGGTCCAGCAGGGAGACAAATAGAGGGTCATGAAGCAGAGGAAGGTCATGTGGCATTGAAACGCGGACAAACACCTTCTTTTCCTGGACGTTTTCAAATAACCAATGCCTCTGAGAAGCTGATTTGTCCCCAGTTCCGAGGGATATGAGGGCCTGGGGGTTCTGGGATGTGTCCCAGTCTCAGCAACAGGCATCTGTGTTGCTCACGTGTAATTTGTGCGGTAAGGTTAAGGTAGGTGTGGGCCCGTGTGATAGTGAGGGACTCTGTCCCAAACCCTGCAAGCTCCCAAGAATATCCTGGAGTGGAGCAGAAGGAGGGGCAGGGGGATGGGGAGAGGAGGGGGAAGGGGAGGAGGGAGAAGAGCAATCTGAAGGAGAAGGAGGCAAAGGGAAGGAGGGAGCAGCGGAGGAGGGCCAGGGACGGAAGGGGGCAGGTGGGTGAGAAGGGGAGGAGCGGGCCTTGGGAGAAGAAGGGAGGAGGGAGAGGGTGGGCAGGGAGAGAAGGGGGAGTGGGGAACAGAAGGAGGGGCGGATTGACCCAAGCAGGCCCCGTCTTGGGGGACCAGGAGAGGGACAAGGATGGGAAGGCCAGAGGTGGGAGCCCCTGGGGCAGCATGGGTGGGGGTTGGGCTGGGTCTCAGTGGAGCCTCACAGGTCCCTCCAGGCCTCTTTGGTCCTAATGGAGAAGCCAGGACACCCCTGCTCCTCAGGGCGGTCCAAACCTAGGATGTGAGCCCCCGTGGAGTTGGGCAAGCCAGGGGACCAGATAAAGCCCTTAGTCCTGCCAGGACACTGAGCAGGCCAAGCGCCCTGGTCACATCGTGGAGGGGCACTTCTGGTCTGCCCTGCCCACCTGCCAGAGGCACTGCTGGGGGAGTGCTGGGTCTTGGGCCAGGCAAGGAGCGCCACAACGGGCAGGGGGGTGGGCCGCCTCGGCGTGGTGGGAGCTTGTCCAGTTGCAACCAGACATGTAGTTTACACACTGTGTTCAGTGACCACACAGGGGGCAAGAGCAAAACGGGCGTCCCGCTGCAGGGATGGGGCTCCGCAAAGCAGTCCTGTGCCAGCAGGGGGTGCAGGGGGTGCAGGACTGAGGCCCAAGTGCACTCCCAAGTCCCCACTGGGCAGAGGGACACAAACCCTGGGAGACCACCGGCCCCACGCTTCTGGCATGAGGTTGCCGTCATGCGGGCTTCTGCGCCCAGGTCTGAGACCCACCCAGACTGGGGTCCCCGACAGGGTGGAGGCCTCAGCCCCAGGACAGTCTGCGAGAGAAGGAGTCATGCCCACCCCAGCCTTGCCAAGGATGGCCGCTCAGCAGGGATACGCTGCTCCAGGCAGAGGAGGACAGACAGCTGGGCGTGCAAGGGCGGCTGGCGGCCTGGAAAGAGCTGTGCCCTGCTGCTCCGTCTGTCCATCAGTTCAGCCCTCTGTCTCTCCGGCAGTGGACACCCATCGTCTGACGGGCCAGCTCCCCTCCAGCCCCACCTCCTGTGGCCCAGGCTGACTGATCCGCCTCTCCCAGCCTCAGGTGACCATGCCTTTGGTGGGGACGCGTGGAGGGCACCTCGTTGTCGGAAGCCCAGGTGGAGGCACCTGCTGACCCCCTTGCTCCCCACCAGGTTCTGCACCTCACACAGTGGCGTCCATGGGGTCCCACTCCTCAGAAGGTCTCGGAGCTCAACAGAAGTGATACTCTCTGGCCCCCAAATGCTCCCAGATGCCAGACAGTCCCCACCCCCAATCAAGACCCAGCTGGCCCCTAGGCGCCCAAACTAAGTAATGACATGGTCCCTCGAGTCGGCTGCACCTGCTCAGAGAAAGCTGTGCGCAGCCAAACCTCATGGGGAGGCACCGCCCCCTCCCTGCCTGCCCAGTGCGCATCCGGGCCAGGATGTTACCCCTGGTGGGGAACAGAGGGGGAGAGGGAACAGGAGGGCCACACAGCCCGCGCCAGCCGCCCCCCCAAGACTCCAGTGTGCCCCCTGTGTTGTGCTGCCTGCCTGGGATCCCACCAAGGCAAGCCCCTTCTCTCCCAGAGTCTGCAAGGACCCCGGGTCTGCGAGGCGAAAAGCCCCTGGCCGCCGCTCAGGGCCGAATTGGCCGACCGCGCCGGGCGTGGCCCCACTTCCGTTCCCCGTCCCCACTTCGGAGAACATAGGCACGCCTGCAGCCGCCTAGGACCCCCGCCCCTGGCCCTGGTGCTGTGGCTACGCCGAAGCTCTGAACACCCCTAGGCCTGCGGGAGCCTCGGCCCCTGCCCTCGCCACTTCCCCGGGGGACCCCAAGCCCGCCCCTGTCGCCCAGGCCCTCCCGGGATCCTCCCCTCGCCCCGCCCCTACCGGGACTCTGCCTTCGGAGAGCCCCTCCCCTCGCCCCGCCCCTACCGGGACACTTGCTTCGGGGAGCCCCTCCCCTCGCCCCGCCCCTCCCGGGACCTTCCCCTTTAGAGACCCTTCCCCTCTGGGAGCCTCCCTCGCCCGCCTCTCGTGGGACTCCCCATTTGGAGGTCCCGCCTTTCGCCCCGCCCCCTCGCAGGCCCACCAAGCCGGGTAGTCGCTCGCTCCCTGCTCCTGGGACGGTGGCCGGGGGCGGGCCTGGTGGCGGATGTGAATGTAGTATACGTTCTCTGCGCAAAGCTCAGGTCTAGTGCGCGCTGCCGCGGGCGCACGACCCTACCAGCCCTCCGTCTGAGGGACCCTGTACCAGAGAGGCACCTGCGCACCCAAGGCAAATGCCCTCTCCCCGTTTGCTGGTGAGTAACCTGCGGGAATGCACACCTGGCAGCCGGCTTAGACAATCCCCCTAGACTCCCTCCGACCAAGACTCCTCCGCCCCAAAACCACCAGCAGTGCGGTATACAGTCAGTGCTTAAGCGCTGGGACTGACTGCCCCACCTTCAGAAGGGCTGGAGCCAGACCCCCCCACCCCAGGGAAAATAGAGGGCAGCAGAGGGGCTCACCCGTCACCCCCTCACCCACCCACAGCGGCCTGAATTCCCCCACCACCGTGTGTGTGGGGGGGTCTTCAAACCCTGACTGTCCCAGAACTCCTTCAAGAGAGAGGCCCATGGTAAGTGCTGCACCCACTACAGCCCAAGGCCTTGGGACCTCAAGACAGAGGGGGCAGGGACTCCCCTAACCCCAGGCCCAACCTCATGCCCTCCACCTTCAGGCCAGGCCCACCATCCCACAGCCAAAGCAGAGATGGAGTGTGCAGGCACTGCTGGGGTCGTGGAGGAGCTGGGCTGTGCCAGGCTCCCACCTGCCCACCCAGGACCCTCTCAGGCTCCATCTCCCCAGTGACCCAGGCCCCACTGATCACAAAAACAGCCCTTTCTTCAGCCGCCCCATGCTCCAGCCCGCTGCACCTCTCCACGTAGCTTAATGCCCAAAACAGACCCAGGCTGCCAAACTCCCTGGCTGGGGCCAGGACAGAACCCAAGAGCAGATCACATAGTGCTTCCTCCCTCCAAGTCCGACCCAGAGGGCAATCGAGTCAGCTGGGGTGGCCCCAGCAGGGATGGGGGACTGTTCTGACAGTCCACCAGCTCCCCAGCCGTGGCCAGAGCAAGCAAAGATACATATGTACATACACGTAGTTCTTGCGAAAGCAGACAGTATCTCTGTGTGGAATTAAGCATCAGCTCCCAGCCTCCCCCTCACCTCCACCGTCTCTGGGATGCTCTCCCAGGACGGCTGGGAGCCCAGCTCTCCCTCCCAGAGAAGAGAGAACTGAGAACTGCCCACCCCTGTCAGGCCTGGGGGAGGGGCAGGGGACTGGGGAGGGCTGTGCCGCAGAGAGGTGGCAGGATCCAGGTGGGCTGGTGGGACTCCTGGTCTGAGGGCTCCTACGCACACGGGCTTAGCCCTGAGGAGGAGGGGCTGCTTGGGTGGTTTCTAGAGCTCCTTCAGGATGCCCCTAGACACTGTCGCCCAGGAATCCCTTCCCCCAGGACCCCCCTCTACAGACCCCCCTCCCGACTCCCCCTCCCCAGGACCTCCTCCCCCAGGACCCCCACCCCCAGGAGTCCGTCCTGCACTGGCCTCCCTCTCCCTAGCCAGGGAGCCTACCCAGCTGTCAGCTCCTAAGTGGGGCTTTTGGTTCTTTACGAGTCTCCCACCCCATAAAAGGGTCATGGCTGTGTGCGGCCCAGAACCTCTGGAAACGGTGGCTGCAGTCTGCAGCAGCCTGGGAGAGGGTCTGCTCTGAGTGTGGGAACCCCGGTGCTTGCTGGGTCTCTGGTCACTGGGGTCACTGTGGCCTTGGACAGTGTGGGCGGGACAGCGGCAGCCCAGCCCTGCCGCACGCCCTCCCGCTGACCCCGAGGCCAGGCTGGAGAGCCCCCCAGGTCCAGGCCCCTCCTGGACTGTCCAGAGGGGTCAGGCGGGGCTTGACAACAAATGCCTCTGATTAATAAAACTTTGATGGCAATATGTTGACGCAGATCCTAAACATTTTCCGGGAACATCTGGCAGAGGCGGAGCCCTGTTTACACTCACAATGAGAACGTTTTTTCCAGGTCCTCAGCCTGTCTCCTGCCCTGGCCCTTGGGGGGGGGGGGGCTCTGGGCTGCCACCCCTCCCCTCTGCCGGGGCCCACCCCTCACCCAGGAGCAGACACTCCCTGGGAAAGGAGCCCAGGCCAGGCCCTCCAGCTGTTCCCACCCACCTCTGCCTGCCCCGCCCTCCCACCTGAGGGTCCCAAATCCCTTCCTCTTCTGGGGGTGGGAAGCCCTTCCTTCCCGGATGCTGCCAGGCCCACTGGGGCATGGTCTGCGGGCTGTGGCCCGCTTTGGCCCTTACTGTGGCTACGTCCACCTCCCCCCACAACTGACCCACCCACCCTGGGCCTGGGGCTTCAGGGGTCCCGGGGGGGGGGGGCTTCAGCCCATAAATAACAGAGCAAACCAAACGAGGGTCTGTCTGAACTGATGGCAGGAGAGAGTTGAACTCCAGGAGCAGAGTGGGCCCAGGGCTGACCTGCAGGTGAGGGGTCAGGGGCGGGGGGGGTGCCCAGGGCTGGCTGACCTGCAGGTGAGGGGTCAGGGGCGGGCGGGGGTGCCCAGGGCTGACCTGCAGGTGAGGGGTCAGGGGCAGGTCCCCGCAGGATCAGCACCATGCCAACACCACTACTGTGACAGGCCCCAGCGCTGCAGGCATCTTCAGCAGAGGTCTTGTTTGGGGGTACGTGGGGGCTCAGAGCAAACAAGGCAGGTTCCCCCAGAACTAGCCCAGGGGGTAAGAGGCAGGCGAGGCTCACTGCACAGGACCCCAGGCCCCAGGCTCCAGGCCCAGGTCAGCAGGTGGGCAGTGAGTGTGGAGTCCTGCGCTGAGGCCAGTGGGACCCATGAATGAGAATCCCCCGCCCTTGGCCCCCCTGGGGGGTCAGGAGCAAATGTCACAGGGAGACACGTGCCCGCTGGATGCAGTCTGCCCCCCTCCACTAGCCTGTGCCACGTGTGTGGTCCTTGTGAGAACCACTGTTTATTTGACTTTCTTCCCTCTACCTTTTAACTGAAATGCCGTGGAGCAGAGAGCAGAAGGCACCTCCTACGTGCTTACGAAACACGTGTGTGTGTGCGCGCGCGCGCGCGCTGTGGGCAGGCGGCTCCCCAGCCTGGCCACCGGCCCGGGCATCGCCCCCACCTTCCATCCCCACGGATCTCAGGGCCCTGCTTTGGAGGCCCCCAGACGTCTGCACATGCGGGCAGCTGAGCCTGGCAGACAGGGGCCAGCCCAACCCTTCCCCACCTGGTGCAGAGCTGAAGGACACGCAGCCTGGGACCCGGGACAGGGTGGGGCCCTCTGTTCCGGGATCCTGGGCAAGGTTTCCCCAGGGCTGGGAGCACAGGGTTCAAGGAATAATCCGGCGTCCCGGGGGAGTGACTCGGTGGGGAGGAGGGCTGCTCTCCACGCCCCAGCTCTGGGCTTGCATTGTGGCCGATAGCCCGTGTGGGCCTGTGTGAGGGTGCCGGCCGCTGCAGGGCTGGTGTGGGGCATGGCAGGGCTGTGAGGCCTCCCTCAGAGCGGGGAGCCCCCACCCGAGCCTCAGTACCTGGACATTTCCTCCCACTTCCAGCCACCGTGTGTCATAATGTTCTGGGCTTTTCCTGCAGAGCTCACGTCCGCTGCCCCTCCACACCCTCCACACAGACATCCTCGGCCACTCGCTGCCCAGGCCCAGGAGAAAGGCCACCCCCACCAAGTCAGGGTGGCACCTGGACCAGCCAGATGCTCACAAGATTGTGCCCAGGCCCAGAGAACAGGAGGGCCAGCAGGTGCAAGGTCGGGCCAGCTCTCCATCCCCAACCCCAACCCCAACCCCAGCCAGGCATGGGGGCTTTCATCAGTGTCACCTTTGGCTGCTTGCACCTATCTCCCCAGGAGCCTGTCTTCCCGCAGGTGCTGGTAAGGCCTGCTGTCCCGCACTCCACACAGATAGCTTATCGGGCAGCCCAGTGCCTCTTGGCTGCCTGGCTGCCTGGGATGGTGGGGGCCGCGCTCAGCCCCTCCCATGCCCACCCTGCCTGAGGCCCAGCAGGCTGTCCCCGAGGCCGTTGGGGTGTATGTGCATGGAGCTGCTTCTCTCCCCACGCTCCCGCACCCAGCCACAAACCCTAAGGGGGCCCCTGCCCGATCGGCCACCGCTCCTAGGACGCCCACTCAGGAAGGCCCTCACAGCCACCAATCCCCACAGGTCTGAGTGTTGCCCCCGCCCATGCTCTCCTGCCTGCACACTGCCCTCCCTGAGGGCACTGGCCACCTCCAAGCTCAGCCCCGGTGGGCTCCTGCCCTGCCCCATGCTTCCCACACTCACCCATCGCAACCGCACTGCTGGCCCCTGGGTGGGGTAGAGGGCGTCCACGGTTCCTGCTGCCCAGAGTGGCTCCGGGAGGATCTCTGACCCCACCTGACCCTGCTGGAGCAGGTAGCCTTGGGAGGGAGATGTCCCAGCCCCTCGCCCCCCCAAGACTCCCAGCCTGTTAGCAGGAAGGGGCTCCCTGTCATCCTGCAGGGGTCAGGCCTGGAAAGACAGGACCCCCTTTTCAGGGGACTGCAGCTTGCTGGGCCCTGAGCCAGGCCCTCATGCCTGGCAGTCACTCAGAGGCCAGCTCACAGGGCAGATGCACCCCCAGCTGCCCATGGGAGGCCCCAGCCACACCCCTAGCAGGCAGTGAGCAAATGTGGGTTACTGTGCTGTGCATTCAGTTTGGGGCTGGTCCTTATGCATCAGAAAACATCCTCCTCAAGTCCTCCCTGGGTACTTTTCCAGGGCTCTGTCAATGTGACCTGCCTCCAGATCCTGGAGGGGGAGCCGTGCCACACGGGTGTGCACACAGACGATCTGTCTGCCCGCCTGTCTCCCAGCCAGGGTGTGATGTGGGGGCCCCCATGGGGTGCTGGAGTTGCCTCCCCAGCAGAGAGGAGGGAGGGCAGGAGGCTCAGGACCCCACAGAACCCTGGGGCACAGCCAGCCAGGAGCCCAGAGAAGGTGCTGGAGGCAGGCAGGACCACAGCACTCAGAGGGCCTGCCCTGGGGCCTCACCCTTGACGTATGGAACCAGGACAACCTACAAAGTGTGCAGCTGAGGGGCAGCAGGGGAAGGCCCGGGACCTTGACCTCGCCATGCACACCACCCATGAAGAAGCTGGCTCATCCTCAAGAGCCTTCCCCTGATGACCTGCACACCCATCCGTGTCCACCTCCCCAGGATGGCCCTCCAGATTCCTGGTTCAGAAACAAGGGTATACTTTCCTTGCAGCCCCTCACCTCACCACCGCCACCCAGGCCAGAGCCAGCCCCGTGTGCAGATGAAGCTGAAGCCCAGAGGTCTAGTGAGGAGAGACAGCCTGAGTCATTAAGGTCTCAAGGGACCAGAGGATGCCCCAGAGCTTTGGAAAGCTACCATCCGCCTATTTGCCCAGGGGAAAGCCTATGGCTGCAACCCTAGGGAGGTAGGGAGCCTGGTCCAGGTGGAGCAGGCTTTGGAGGCTGGCCTGAGTGGGTAGAGGCGCCGGGCCTCGGCTCAGCCACATTTGCACAGAGACACACTTACGCTCACACATGCACACACCCCCAGGAGAATGCATGCACATGTTCCAGGAGAACACACACTCACAGGGGCAGGCAGGCGTGGCTGCCAAATGCAGTGTGGGCGTTCCCTCCATTTCTGGCCTGGAGCTGGAGAAAGCTGTCACCGCTGGCCCCCTCCCTGCCCCTGCACTCAAGGAAACTTTGTGGGAGGCAGGGGGGCCAGCCGGCAGCTGGACCCCAGACCCAGGCCGGAGGGTCTCAAACACCAGCCCCGAGGCCCGGGTCCCCAGAGGCAGCCGCTGGGGCCAGAGCGCACGTGTGAGGCGCAGGCGGCCTCCTGCGTGTGCGCACAGTGAACCCCAGGGCCTGATTTACGACAGGGCTCCCGCATGTGTGTCAAAGGCGCCGTGTTAAGCACCGGCATAAAAATAATATATAGGTTACCGCACCATTTTTACGACTTTCCCCAGCCCTGCTCAGGAACGCTGGGACCCCGCAGGTGAAATAACACACATCTCAGCGTCTGCCGGGCTGAGAGCACCCGGGTGCTGTGTCTGGGCCCAGGTCTGTATGGGGACCCCTGCAACCCGGAGGCCCCTCTGCTTGGGCTGTGGTGCGGTGCGGGGCAGGCTCTGCAGGGGCCGCCCGATGGGCTTTCCCTTCGCCCCTCAGGACATGCCATGCCACGGGTGGGCTGCAGAAGAGCGACACGCTGGGAGAGCCCACCAGGCCTGCAGCCACGGTGGAAACCGGAGCAGGCTGAGCACTTGTCACAGGGAGCATGGCCCTTGTGTTGGTGACGGCCTCAGACTGCGGCGAGGCGGCGGGAGTGACATGGAGGTAGGGCCATTGCGGACCTCATCCCTGTGAGGACAAGGAAGATGTATCCCTCAGCGGTGGTTCTGAGGCCAGCATCCCTTACACCGGGGTTCCACCTCCCCGGGGCCAACCCCACAGGGAGGAGCATCCCCAGGGAGAGGACAGTCCCCATAGGGAGCGTGTCTCCGGGGGAGGACTGTCTCTCGGGGAGGAGCATCCCCACGGGGAGGACTGTCTCAAAGGAAGGAGCATCCCCACAGGGAGGTCTACCTCACAGGGAGGAGCATCATCACCACGGGGAGGACTACCTCACACGAGGAGCATCATCCCCACAGGGAGGACTATCTCACAGGGAGGAGCATCATCCCCACGGGGAGGACTATCACAGGGAGGAGCATCATCCCCATGGGCAGGACCATCTCACAGAGAGGAGCATCATCACCACGGGGAGGACTATCTCACAGGGAGAAGCATCATCCCCACAAGGAGGACTATCTCACAGGGAGGAACATCATCCCCACGGGGAGGACTATCTCACAGGGAGGAGCATCATCCCCACAAGGAGGACTATCTCACAGGGAGGAGCATCATCCCCACGGGGAGGACTATCACAGGGAGGAGCATCATCCCCACGGGGAGGACTACCTCACAGGGAGGAGCATCATCCCCACGGTGAGGACTATCTCACAGGGAGGAGCATCCCCACGGGGAGAACTATCTCACAGGGAGGAGCATCCCCACGGGGAGGACTATCTCACAGGGAGGAGCATCATCCCCACAGGGAGGACTATCTCCCAGGGAGGAGCATCATCCCCACGGGGAGGACTATCTCACAGGGAAGAGCATCATCCCCACGGGGAGGACTATCTCACAGGGAGGAGCATCATCCCCACGGGGAGGACTATCTCACAGGGAGGAGCATCATCCCCACGGTGAGGACTATCTCACAGGGAGGAGCATCCCCACGGGGAGGACTATCTCCCAGGGAGGAGCATCATCCCCACGGTGAGGACTATCTCACAGGGAGGAGCATCCCCACGGGGAGGACTATCTCACAGGGAGGAGCATCATCCCCATGGGCAGGACCATCTCACAGAGAGGAGCATCATCCCCACGGGGAGGACTATCTCACAGGGAGGAGCATCATCCCCACGGGGAGAACTATCTCACAGGGAGGAGCATCCCCACGGGGAGGACTATCTCACAGGGAGGAGCATCATCCCCACGGGGAGGGAAGGGGCGTTGCCCAGGCTGGTTTTCTCACCTAAGAGGCAATAGGATGCAGAGTCTAAACAAAGCCCTGCAAGGCGCCTGGTCCATGTCACAGCATTGTGTGTCTTGGGGTCAGGGCCTGCCCAGGCCCTGGTTCAACAGCCAGCAGGAGATGCCCTTCCCTCGGGGCGCCGGGTGGGGGTGGTAGAGCCTGCAGACCTAGGCTGACACCCAGCCGACGTCTGCACTCTTCTGGTCTGCGCCCCTTTCCTGAAACCCTCCTGAGCTGGCCAGAGACATGCCAGGCTTCAGCCTCTGTGGCCCCCAGTAGAGTCTCTGGTCACCTCCTGGCAGCTGACCCACAAAACCCGCCCTTGGGGTGCAGCCCACCTCTGGGTCCCATCTACTGCGAGAGCCCCTGCAAGGTTAGGGACTTGGTCTGCATCACACAGAAGCAGTGGCAGCTCTGGGATGGCGGCTGGAACTGCATTCAGGGCCCCCTGGACCAGGTGGGGGCCAGCTCTGGAAGGACACAGCCAGCCAGATGGCACCTGTTTGGGGCTGGAAGAAGCCAGGACGGAGGGCGGGGCGGGCAGGGTGGGTGGTGACTGAGCAGGACACCTGGAGGGCTCCCGCCTGCCCCCAGTGAGGCAGACATCTTTTGTGGGGGTAGGGATGAGCATAAGCGATCTCGCTGTCTGCGCACAAAGGGAGGGCCAGGCCTGGAGACTGGCCAGCAGGGGTGGGTGGAGCTCAAGGCGATTTCCCCGGCTCTACCCCCCGGGTCCCCAGCTGGGTCTTTCAGGCTGGTGGCAGATAGGCGGAGTCCAGGCTCCAGCCTGCAACCCCTGGGTCGGCCTGGCCCTGACTGCCTGTGGCTGCAGGGTGCGGGGCCCGGCCCTGACGCCTGGGGCAGGCCTCCCCAGGCCCCAGCCTGGGCCTCGGATGGCTGAGTCAGGCGGTGAGACAGCCTCACTGTTCCTACAGGCTTTCCCTGCCCGGGTCCCTCCTGCCCCGAGCCTCCGTAGGTCCTTGAAAGCATAGGGCCAGCGTCCAGGTGCAAAGGCGAGGCAGGACCAGCCACCCAAGGCCCCAGCTTAGAGTCCAGGGCAAGCCTGCAGGGCTGGGCCTGAAGCAAGCCACAGCCAGGGTCCCCGCAGGACCCACGGCCAGAGCTCCCTGTAGCTAGCTCAGCACGTGACTCCAGGAGGTCTGGGAGGGCGGCAGCAGCCCCAGGACCGTTGGGGCCCAGGAGCGAAGGCCTGATGTCCAGTGCAGAGCGGGAGTGACTGGGGCATTCTTGGAGAGCGTGTGTGGTCACAGGGCTGTGCCCTGGCTCAGCACATCTGTGCCCTCATGGAGAGCCTTTGTCCCTCTGGGCTTCCAGGCCAGGGGAGGAAGGTGGGTGTGCAGGGCATGCTCGAAGGCGGAGAGGAAAGACATCCCTCAGGTCATGGGGCCCGTCGTCCTCCCAGGTTGGTGCCCAGTGGTTTGGCCGTGGCCCTGCCCGGAGGTGAGCCCATGAGGCTGAGAGACAGGAAGAGGCCCTCGCTCTGGCCCTCTGCCACCCACCCAGCGAGTCCCCCACAGCACGTGCAGGCTGTCTGAAAGCCCCCCTGGGGGCAGGGGTGAGCCCGCCAGAGTTAAGAGTGAACTTGCTGGCCTCAGCACAGACACTTCCACAAAGAGCCGGGAGGGCGTGAAGCTGGCACAGAGGTCGGGCTGAGCCCTGGGCATCCCCTGCCTGGCGCTGGGAGCTCTCTGGGCCTCCCTCCCCTCGGCCACACTGACCTCCACAGACCCAGTGGGCATCATTCTGGCCCCTTCAGCATCTCCTGCAGGAACCTCCTGAGCAGCCACCCAGGGGTGGGGAGACCAGGGCAAGTGGAGGGGAGCCTGCAATACGGCATCCCAAGGTGGGGGAGACCAGCATTGGCCCCCTCCAGCTTCTCCATCCACCCACCAGGCCCAGTGCTCACTCAGCCTCTGGAAACAGCAAGGAAAAAGCACAAAAACAAGTAGAAAGGAGCAACTTATCCCCTGGAGCATCTTAGACAAGTTTCTCCTGAACCTTGGAAACATAAACCTGTGCCTTTGGAAAGTCAGCTTGGGAAGTGGAACTCTTCCATGCGAGAAGGAAAGCAAGTGGTGCCAGCCAGCTGCAGCCCCTGGTGTAGGACAGGGCTCAAGCCAGGGGGCCCCGGAGCACAGATGCCCCTGCCGGTGCCCAGGACGCAGCCAGGGCGCACCCACGATCCAGCCAGGATGCACAGCGCCCACGTCCACGGAGGACGCACCCACGATCCACTGAGGATGCACGGCGCCCACAGAGTACATGCGCACCACCACGGGTCGCAGAGCCCACCCCGCTGTGTGTACACATGGGGGCCTCCTCTGTGTCACCGAGTGGGAGGGGGACAGACACACGGTGCACAGAGGTCCAGGAGCCCACACCAGCCTGTGACGTGACGTGGGGGGTGCTCCGTGGCTCAGAGGCCTGCTGGTGACCTATGTTCAGGAGTGTGCTTGGCGCTGCCAGTCTGCTGACCCCCTGCGGGGCTTCTGGTGCCCGGGCAGTCTCAGCTCGAGCCTGGCCTGCCAGGGAGACAGGGTGCAGCCGCATCCCCTGGGGCCTCATGTCTTGCATTCTGTCCGGGGGCCAGATCCCATAGGCAGGATTCCTCTCACCGAGCGTGCAAGAACCAGGCACCCACACCAGGCCCCACTGGGAGTCTCACTGGGCAAAGGTACCTGGCGTCCAGGAGTCCCTCCCGCCGTGACCCCAGGAGCAGGGCCTGGGCTGCCAGCTAGCCCAGGGAGAGGGCAAAGCATGTCTGTCTGTGTGTTGAGCGGAGGGAGGGCCTGGGAGGGCTCTGTGCGGACTCAACGGGCTCCCTCCCCCCCGAGACTCAGGATCCCCATCAGGGTGGCCCGCCATTGCTCGGCTCAGTCATTGGTTCGTTTACTAAACGGCTCATTCACTTGACCCCATGCAAGGCCCCAGGGGCTCAGACCCCAGCCCACCCTGGAGGGCCCACAGCAGGTGGGGACAGAGCAATGTCCAAGGACCTGTCAGCATCCAGGGCAAGCGTCAGTTCTCCCTCTGCGGACCGTGGTCAGGGCAGCTAGCCAGGAAGGGGACCTGGGAGATGGGCTCTGAAGTGTGGGTCGCAGCTCTGCGCAGCCCAGGGGCATGAAGGTGCACTGAGGGGCTGGGGATTCTGGGGTCCTGTTGCTGAGGTCCGAGCCAGGGTCAGAGAGGCCCGGGCAGCTCCCCAAGGTGGCAAGAAGGGCAGGGTAGGCCCGTGGAGGCTCAGTGAGAAAGACCTCCTCCTCCTCCAAGGCCACAGCCCCGCCTTCCTCCCCGCACCCACCACAGGCCCCGGGGGACACAGAGACAACGCCCAGGACACTGGCCTGGTGGTCCCAGCCCATTGGCCCTTCAAGAGGAGGGGCCCCTGCTTGGGAGCGGGTCTTCTGGGGACCACTGGGGGTCCAGGGGACCCCCCAGTCGCCGCCGCTCCTGGAGACTCTACCAGCCACAAGGGAGGCCAAACAGAGAGAGTTCCGGGCCCACCTGGGCCCCACTGGCCGCCCCCTTCCCTGCGGCTCACCGGGCCCAAGCCCAGAAGCAGCAGCCCTGAGCTCACATTTCCGCTCCCCACTTGGAGCAGAACTGCCGGTTCCCAAGTATTAACGAATCACATTAGCGTTTTGTCTTCAGAAAACGCCAGATACGATTTTGGAAACCTCCCTCAGGCAGGGGGCTAGAAGGAAGTGGCCGGGCCTGCTGGGGGCTTTCCAGAGGAGGTTCCCCCCTTGGGCTGGGCACGCCGCAGACACAGAGCCCCCCCCCAGCGAGGTGCTTGTGGCCCCCTTCTCACCCACCGAGTCTCACGCCCCATCCCAAGCCTGAGGACGGGAAGGAGGACGAAGGCCATGGGCCACAGAGCCTGCTTTCTCTGGCGGATGCTGCACCCAGGCAGGAGGGCAGGCCCCTCCCAGCACCTGCCAGCAATCCCTCTGGGCCCCGGGGGCTCTGCTGGGTCCCTCAGGGCCCGAGGAGAGGTGACTGGGACGGAGCCCAGGGGAGACCGGGCTCAGAAGAATGCCCAGGTCTGGGAAAGCGGCCTGGAGAAGGTGCCACCTTCAAGAGGGAACAGAGTTGGTGCTGAAGGGAATGGGCTAAGCCCCGTCCTGGGGGGCTCTTTGGGGCCACGGACCTGGCAGGGCCCCACAGACTCTCGGGCAGCAGCTGTGGGCGGTCCAGGGGCTGGTGGGGGGCTTCATCAAGTGGCCAAGAGGGTGAGGCACTCCAGGATTGGCAGGGGGGCCACCTGCACGAGAGTTGGGCGGAGCCCCCCGTTAGGCACCCTCCACGGCGGCAGACACCCCCGGCCACAGTGTGTGCTTAGCCACCATCACGGGGTACAGGATGCTGGCCCTGGGCCCCGGGGGGCCCCTGCGAGAAGCAGGGCCCTGTGCAGGCCCTGGGGCCTCCCCTGAGGTCCTGAGTGGCTGGAGCCAGAACCCGGGGGAAGCACGGAGAGCAGGTGGGGCCTCAGTGTGCAGAGCGGAGCCCTCACAGGTGTGCAGATGCCCGTGAGACCCTCCTCTCTGGCGCTGGACCTGCTCTGGGCACAGGGCCCCCACCGTGCAGAACCTCCCCCCCACAGACAGCCCCCCGGAGGCTCAGAAGTTGCTGTCTTGGTCCCGAGCTGCCCTCCAGGGCCTGCCAGCCATGGCAGGCCCCACACCATCTGCCGAGCGCAGTGGGGAATCCCTTCCTTCCTGGGCTAGGGAGGGAGGGGCCTCGGGTGGGGGACATGCAGGGATGGAGCTGCAGAGCTCAGCCTGGGGCTCCGCATCCTGCTGACACCACACAGAGACCCTGTAGGCTCCCCGGCCCCGGGGAGAGCAGCTCGTGGATCTGGGGCACCGTCCCCCTCCCCGGGGCTGCCGTGCCGAGACCAGGGACCACCAGCTCCCCAAGCAGGGTGGGCCTCGCGCGGGAACAGAGCCATGTCCTCCCTCGGGGTTGAGCCGAACCGAGGAGCTCCGCGTCAGGCCTCTCAGCCACCTACAGGAGGAAGGAATGTAGCATCTGTTGTTCTGGGCCCCTGGGGTCCAGGCGGCTAACACAGGGCCCAGCAAGGACACGTCCCGCACCCAGCCCTCCAGACTCCCGGCCGACGCCCCGCACGCCTCTGAGTCTCCTCCCTCACCCGTCCACCCTGAAGTGGGGTGGCAGGAGGAACCCCTGGGACCTCCTGCGTGCCTCAGTTTTCCTCCCTGTGAGGTGGGCCTGAGCAGTTGCCCTCCTCTGGGGTGGCCGTGGGGCCCAGATGGGATGGCCCGTCACCTGCAGCTGTACGGCCCCACGCAGAACCGCGAGGCCACCCACCACCGCACCCTTTCCCGTACACACAACACTCGCATGCGCACCCATCAGACCACTCAGGGCAGGGGCTTGGCAGTCCAGCGTGGGTGGGGTCAGAGGGGGCACAGATGGGGACCCTCGCAGGTTCGCCCTGAGGGAGCAGGCGGCAGGGCCACAGAGGCGCTCACCAGCTTCGCTCCGCCCTCGTGGCGGCCGGCGGTCCCTGACCCACGCACAGGCCTCTGTGCCCAGCAGCCTCCCAGAGCCTCTCCCATGCTAGCCTCCCTGTCAGCGCTGCCCAGCTCACACGGGGCTCCCTGACCCTCCTGAGCTGCGGATGCAGGACGGCGGGGCCCAGAGCTGGGGCGCAGGCAGGAGGGCAGGACCCCAGGCTCCCCCTGGCCGCCCCCGGCCCCTCCACTCCAGCACACAGAGGCCACCTGCCCTGGGCAGCCGTGGTCACTCCAGGCCCCTCAGCAGCAACCCCCCCGCCCCTGGAAGTGGAGTGCCGAGAGGCAGAGACACCAAGAGGCAGAGACACCAAGAGGCAGAGACGCCGAGAGGCAGAGACACCGTGGTCTTGTGGGGCTGCTCAGCCCCCCCCCGCCCCTCCCACCCCGGGTTCCAGGCAACCGGCCCAGACCGCTGTCTCTGGGGCTGCTCTCCAGGCTGCAAATGCAGCCAATTAGGCCTCCCCCCATGTGCAAGCCCAGCTGGGGAGGCACCCCAACAGACAGAGTGCCAGGAGCCCATTTCCCGGCTCTCCGTGGCCAGCCCACCTGATCGCCACCAGGCACCCTCCCCAGAGGACTACCCCTGCGGGCAGGACAGACCCGCCCCACTGAGAACTCAGAGGTGCCCCTCCATCAGAGCAGGCGATCTGGGATGGCTGTCTGCAGGATGCAGCCTGGAGTCCTGAGTGCTGGACTCCCCTGGCAGAGGAGATTCAGGACAGTCCAAGCAGAGTGAAGGGGCCACAGGAAAGGAGGGGACACTGGCCACGGGGCCAGAACATCAGGACAGACCTGCAGGTCCAGCCAGTGCGGAAGGGGCAGCCCCCCCAGCTTTGGGGAAAGATTGTGGAGACCAGTAAGGTGGGGGGGGTGCCCAGGAGAGATGGGGGCTGCAGATGAGCCTCTGGGCCAAGCTGGCTGACCCCTGGAAGAAGTCGGGTGGGAAGAAGCTGCCTGTTCTGCGGCTGCCCCCTCTGGCAACCCAGACAGGCCCAAGGGGGCTCCAGGGGTGCTCACTGCCAATCTGGGCCCAGTGCAGAGAGGCTGTGGTCAGGAGGGGCTGTCCTGGACCCTACCCAGACCTCTCTGCTACAGCAGCCTGGGCTGACACTGGGATGCCGTCCCCCGGTGTGGGCACGCCGAGGAGACCCGGGCTGCCCGGGGTGAGCAAGGAGCTCCCACCCCCCAGAGCTGCACCAGGCTGAGGCTGGAGGCCAGCAGCCCAGAGACATTGAGGGCTGAGGGCACACTTCCTACCCGGTCCACCTCCCACCTCCCCAAAGCCGCAAGGTCTCAGGCTCTACTTGCCATTAGTGCAGAATCACAAAAAGCTAGCCTCAGAGAATCTGCAACCTGTCCTTACGTCGTCGGCTGTGGGGTCAGGTCTGAGGATCATGGATCTACCCTGGGACATGGTCTGGGGATCCTGGCCCTGCCCTGGAGTCTGGTCTGGGGATCATCACCCTCCCCTGGGGTCTGGTCTGGGGAC
>NW_027397185.1:941074-944653 GCF_003265705.2 Callorhinus ursinus | reverse complement strand
CCTCCTCCCCTCTCCCCCTCCCTCCCTCTGCCCTCCCCTCCTCCTCCCTCTCTCTCCCTGCCCTGCTAACAACCACAGCAGGAGCCTCTGGGCTCTGCCCTGCCCGTCCCCCCAGCCCCAGCCGTTTCCATGGACAAGGGCCCAACACAAACACGGGATGCTGCGCTCCCTGTCAGCCCAGGACCCCCCACCGCACAGGGTTGGTGGGCAGATGAAGTCATTGCCACAGGGGCCCTGAAGGCTTGGGGGGGCACTATTTGTTTGGTCTTGTTTCTGTGGCGACCTGCTAGACCCCTCCTCCACTGGGTCCAAGGGGCTGGTGTAGGACAGCAAGGTGCCCCCGAGCCCCCAGCTCCACTGCACACGTGGCCCCGGGGCCCCGCCCAGTGCAGAACCCCAGGCTGTCAGGACGCAGCCATGACCGTTTGTCCCACAGGGAAACTGAGGCCCAGGTCCCAGGCAGAGGCAAGACCATGAAGAACCAGAACACTTGTTCCCAGACTGGGGTCTCCCTCAGCCTAGGAGCTCAGGTGGCAGGGGCCCCAAGCACAGAGCCCCATCCCACTCTGCCCAGCGTCTCTCCGGCCCGGGGGTCAGTGGGCTGAGAGGGTCCCGTCCCGGGAGAGAAATTCTGGGCAGTGGGAAGGGCTCGGAGGGCACGGCTGTTTCCAGAGGGAGCACAGCAACCAGTCGGGTGTGCCGGGGGGTGCATCACAGGGGGAGGCCCTGAGAGGAAGGGGATGGGGCCAGCAATGCAGGAGGCAGGTCCAGGCCTTGGCACGCCAGCCTCCCACACGGTCCACCCTTCCCACGGAGGCCATCTCAGGAGGGGTGGGGTTAGCTCAGACCATGGACAGAGACCCCCCCCCCGGAACTGGGTCTCTGATGGGGCCTTGTGCCTGCTGGGATGGGGCCAGAGTGACCCCAACCGGCTCACAGCCTCCAAGGGTTCAGTACCTCCATGCTCAGGGCCCTCCCGGCTGGCGTCCTTCTTTGATCTCTCGGAGGACCCCGGAGCACCTGCTTCGTGCGGCCTGGCTAGGGCCCACCTAGCCTTCCTTCCCGTGGTCCCACAGGTCCCAGGGCACCCCCCCATCCCTGGTCCCACAGCGAGGGGACCTGGGGCCCTGCTGTGGCCTGTCCAGGCGCTAGCCTCCTTTCCTCCTCTCCTCTCCTCTTCCTCCCTCCCCCCTTCTTCACTGTCTCCCTCCTCCCCCTCAACCCCCTTCTCCACCTCATCCTCAGTCCCTGAAGTCAGCCTGGAAAGCAGGTGGGATGCAGCTGAATACTTTCCCCGTCTGAGACATTACCTAACTGGGCCTTCTGACCTAATCCCCCAGCCATCTCCTGCCTCCCCGCCCCAGGGCCACCTGTGTGTCCTGAGCTGCCTCCGGCCGCACCTGTGAACAGCACCACTGCAGGCCAGCAGGCGGGGAGTGCCTTTGAGCAGCCTCCCAGCCAGAGCCCCAGCCCTGTGGCCCTCCTCACCCCAGGTGGCCCTGCCCCTCCTCTGGAACCTCCTGGGCCTCCTTGCTGCCCCAGGCGGGCAGGAAGCACCTTGCTGCCTCTGCGGTGTCTCTGCCCACCCAGCTGATGTGGTCAGACTGGCCAGGCCTTCCACCTCAGGCTCTGGGCTGGACCTGCAGGAGCTTGTCAGCCGGAGGAGGCCAGAGACGGGGTGGGGGAGAGCCCAGCAAGCACCCTGACAGCGCTGGCGCACACACAGGCGTATGCAAGACTAGCCAGATGCACTGGCCACTGTACCGGAGCCCAGGGTAGACAGGAGACCCAGGTGTCCAGACAGGGCTCCTGGCCTGGGGGTCAGCGGTGGCCGGAGGCTTGCAAAGTGGCCCGTCCAGCCTAGCCTGCCCCTGCAGCCCCCTCTTCTCTCCGAGGCCTCCACCCCATCTGCCTGCATCAGGGTGGTTTCAACCACAGGAAGAATGGCCCTTCGGGCATGCTGCTCCCTGGCCCGGTCCCCTTGCAGTCCCCTCCCGCCCAGACACAGAGGCCGAGCCCCTGCCTGCACCTCAGGGTCAGAGCTTGGCGGGGAGGCCTTGCTTTCCCCAGGGTGCTGTCCCTGGGGGCCCGCGAGCTTATGGGAGGCCCCAGGTCCCCTCCACTGCGCTGCATCGCCACAGCTCACCTGCAGAGCCCAGTGCCCGGTTGAGGGGCCTCGCCTGCAGCCTGGTGGAAGGTCTGACGCCAGCCAGTGCCCCTTGCCTCTTCTTACTGGGAGTGTCCACGGGTCCAGAGGGGAGGCGCCATGACCCTTCTTCTTGAGCACCTGGATTGCGCAGATCATCCCACATTCCTCAGGCGGCAACCCCTGTCCCTGGGGCTCTGGGGGCACCGATGAAAACCAAGGTGGCAGGGAAGCAATCTCCCAGGAAAGGGGCCACGGGGTCCAGCAAGACAGGGCACAGCTGTGGGGGTCACAGAAGGTGAGCTCAAAGGAAGAAAGAGGCCAGCAGAGGGGCGGGGCGCTGCGGTCCAACCTGGAGGGAGGGCAGGTTATGTCCAGAAGTCCCCAGACTCAGAAGGCGGCCAGACAAACGGACGGGCCATGTCAGAGACCCAGCGCTGGGATAAGGCAGGAAGAACCAGGCTCGGAGCAAGGGAGGGAGAGCTGGGGTCACCTCCCCACAGGGCAGGGAGAGGGTGGCTGGGGCAGGGGCCCAGTGCATGGGGAGACAGGCCTGTCCCCTAGCAGCCCAGGGGTTCTCCTCAAAAAGGGCATGGACCACAAAGAGAAGGAGGTACGCTGGGTCCAGCCCATCTCAGCCCCACCCTGGTAGAGAGCACGCTCCTCCCCCCACCAGGGCCCGGCCTTTGTCCTGCCTACCCCCCCCCACCAAGTTCACACCCACCTTACCCCCAGGATGTAACCTTATTTGGAAATGGGGTCTTTGCAGATGTGATTAATGATGCCAAGACGAAAGCATACTGGATATTCTGCTGGGTCCTACCTCCCGTGACAGGTGTCCAGGAAGGGACAGGAGAGGTGGGGTGGAGTGCCCATAAGCCCAGGACAGCCTGGGGCTCCAGCAACGGGGAGAGGCAGGAAGGACCCTTCCCTGGAGCCTCTGGACAGAGTGAGGCCCAGCGCACAGCTTGATCCTCAGACCTCCAGATGTGGGAGAGGAATCCCCGTTGCTGGAAGCCCTCACTTGTGGCCTTGTGCCCCGGACACTAACTCAGGGGCTCCAGGGAGACGTGGGCGGGGCCTTGCCTGCATACGAGAGAGCCTGCAGGGTGTGCGGGGACCAGAGGCTGAGCTGGAAGGAGCAGGGCATGAAGGGGCCCCCGCGCCACTAGTCGGCCTGTTAGGGGATCCATGGGGCCTCTGACAGGGGCCTGTGCACAGCGGAGGTGCAGCCTCCCCACGTGTGAACAGGGAGACAGCACCCTCCCAGCTCTGGGGTGGGCTGGGTGGTGCCCCGCCTGCAAGGGACTGCTTGCTCCTGAAGCCCTACCTCCTCCCTACTCGGACCCTCCCCCAGGCCCTCCTCCGCCCTCAGGCCCTCCTCCGCCCTCAGGCCCTCCTCCCCCCTCAGGCCCTCCTCCCTCAGACCCTCC
>NW_027397185.1:938706-941064 GCF_003265705.2 Callorhinus ursinus | reverse complement strand
CCCTCCTCCCTCAGACCCTCCTCCGCCCTGCTCAGGTCCTCCTCCCTCAGGCCATCCAGAACCCCTCGGAAGGCAGCAGACTCAGAAGGGGCTATAATTTAAAATACATTTATTTAGTGTCCATTTTGTTTCTGTTCTGTTACACAAGGCCGTTAAATAAATACATTCTCCAAGTCACTCGAGTACACACCTACTCGCTATACAGATGAGGTAGAGAAATCGATAGGCTCGCACGAGACCCCGCACAGAGACGAGAGTTCTCGTGTGTGAATGCCCCTCTCCTCCCGCCCCGCCCAGACCTGGCCGAACCCGGCCAGGAGTCCACGTCTGTGTGGCTGGTGGGGAGCAGGTGGCCGGGACCTGCCTGGCCCTCAGCGTGGCTCCTCCCTGTGGCCCGCTCCCCTTCCCAGAGAGGCTGACCCCGGGGGCTCTGTGCCACAGAACACAGTTTCTTCTAGAGGCTCTCCCCCGCACGGAAGAGAAGCAGGCTAGAGGAGAGGCTCTGTCAGGAGGAGTTGCCTCTTTGCTTAGCAAGATATTCTGATATATACTTACATATAAACAAACCAGCCAGCAGACGTTTTCAGTCTGCCTTGGTTCAGAAAATACTTTCCTTTATATTTATGACACAGAGCTAAATGTGGCATCTGATTACAACAAGACCCTTCCTCCGACGGGCTGCCTTTGCAGACCCAGTAGTGACTGAGCTACAGTCTTGTCCTGGGGTGTGGCGGCTCCAGCAGCTCTGGCCCGGCCCCCACCCTGTCAGTACTAAGTATCCTCCGGCATGTTCTTGGAACCACAGAATAGACTTTCCTATTTACACTGTAACAGAGGGACAAAGAGACCCATATCGACATAAATAGGTTTTCTTCTAAAAACACAGTCCCCAGGGTTCCTGGAGCCCGGGGACCCCAAGGAACCCCCTCACTCAGTAGTTCCCGTGTCTGCACTGCCCCCCCAGCACCTGTGCCCCACCAGAACACAGCCAGAGCTGAGCCGGACAGGCCCCGAGCCGGAGGACCTAGGAGCCCAGGCTGCTGTTCACACCAACATGGCAAGGACAGCCTCATGCGGAGGAAGGGCCCTGGGCGGAGGCCAGGCCCCAGCTGACCACTGACCATGCCAGCACAGCGCGAACAGGCGCACACCCCACAGACACACGGGGACACCTGCTCACCCACAGGCATGCACTACACATGCACACGTTTGCACACACACAGCACACACTCACACACGTGCTTACTGCACCCACGTACTCACAGGCACGCTCATGCACACACGTGTCACACACATGCACACCACACACAGACATGCAGGTGCGTTCACGCACACATGCACACGCAGGCACACTCATGCACACACACTCAAACCAAACCCGGTCAGTGTAGCCCATCCGTTTTTTTTTTCCCTGCAAAGACAACAGCATGGCCAAGGAGAACAGCCTATGGTTTGCCAAATCCTAAGCCCCAGATTCTTACCGATCCACCTCCGTCCTCAGCTCTGCCTCCTCCCGCAGTAACACAAAGCAAGCTATGAAAGGACCCCTCCAAGGCGCTGGCCTTTCCCCTCTGCCATGCCATCGCCTGGGGGGAGGGCAGGCCACCCTCAGCCACCGTGGTCTCCAAACGTACACAGAAGGGCCTGGATGGCAGGCTCCACCCACCTCCCAGGACAGCCTCACGGGGGGCACCGGGCCTGGGCTACAGGGACCTGGCTTCCCGAAGCCCTGAGGGCAGTGGCCAGACACAGCCTGCTTTACTACTTTCAGCACAACAACAGCAACTGTCCCTCTTGATTTAGTGGTTTCAAACGACAAAGCAGATCAGGCAGAGGTTAGGAGGGGGCACGGAGGGGACGGAGGAAAGGGGCCTTCCAGACCGGGCTCCACCCAGAATAGGGGAGTCACAGCCTGAGACAGGGCAGGGATGGGCAAATAATAATTATATATTAGTTAAATAAAAATAATTTAAAAGTCACCGCTGTCACTCCCGAGAGACGCGCTCCTTGTCAGCGGGGGCGGCAGTAACCCCCGCACACCTGCGCGGCCGGGCTATCTCTCTCCTAGTGGTTTGACTCTCTAAGCCGGTGCCGGAGCAGGACAGCCCTGTGCGGTCACAAAGGTGAGCCCCCTGCTTCTCGGCAGGAGCCCAGAGCAGGAAGGGGCGCTGCTCTGCAGGAACTGGCCTCTTAGGGACGGACAGAGCTTGGAAAGCATCGTACAACGCTCTCAGGTCATGGGGGTGGGGGCGGGCAGAGGGGACGCAGGGGCCAGACCAGGGCCACCTCCCGCCTCTGGGTCTTTGCAAGGGGGGAACGAAGGGGCAGAGACAGCCAGGCCGGCCAGTGGAGACCCCT
>NW_027397185.1:930883-938696 GCF_003265705.2 Callorhinus ursinus | reverse complement strand
CCCCGCAGCAGGGGGGCGGGGCCGGGGGCTCAGCCCTTGCAGGTGTAGACCTCCTCACGCTGGGTGCACTGCCTGCACTCCACGTAGCAGCACCAGCGAACCTGGCACTGGCAGGGCCGCGTCACCACCCGACTCTGCGTGTTGTGGCCACGCCCACAGCAGATGCTCTCGCAGTTCTTCTCCCGGTGGCACCTGCGGCCGGCGGTGCCCGGGGAGAAGCGGCTGGCCAGGCAGAAGCTGGGCGAGTCATCCAGGTGCACGAGCTCCGGCGTGCGGGGCAGTGGGTCGCTGCCGCCTGTCCCGGCCGCCCGGCCCCGAGGCGGGGAGATGGCACCGGCCTCACCGGTGGCCTCATTGGTGGTGCTGCCCACCTTGAGGGCCGTCTCGTACTTGTGTTTCAGGCGTTTGCCCACCTCATGGAAGGGCGCCAATTGTCGCCAGCATGTCCGCACCGTGCAGGAGCCCGACACACCGTGGCACTTGCACGTGGTCTCCACCCCAGCCTTGATTACCTGGTAGGGAGGAGGGCAGCTGCGCATGAGGGCCACGCTGTGAAGCCGGGAACGGCCCCTACAGATGACCGGACCCCACAGCTCCCCCAGGTCCAAGCCCAGCCTAGGGGATCCCCACTGCCCATCACCCAGGCTCCCCAGCTCATGCGCCTGTCCCTCTCTCCTCCAAGCCACAGGTGGCCGAGGACAGAAGTCCTACATCCAGTCCCGTGGTCTCCAGCCTGGAGGCCTCCTGTGGAGACAGTCCCTCCCTGCGTCCAGGGCTGCCCTCTGCAGGGACTGGGCACACCACCCCTGTCGCCCTGCTGTCAACACCCCACCAGGCCCTCCCAGTCTGGTCACAGCAGCCTGCTTCCTGGAGAAGTGAGGACAAGGGAGTTATAGCCTGCCCACTTGGCAGGACTGGCCGTTGGATCCTCCGTGTCAGCCCTGGAGGGGGGGTGGCACCCCCACCTACACACACACACACACACACACACACACACACACACACGGCTGCCCTGAGGGGCCTCCTGCCTGACCACCCACACTGGGGTCCCTGGCAGCAGAGAGGCGCCTCCCCAGTGGGCCCCATCCCGAGACAGGCCTGAGCTCCCACGCTGCCCCCAGGGAGGGCCGGCTGGTTTGAGGGGGATTAGGAAATGTAGCTGCCCTCTGGTCAAGCAATAGAAGAGTCACATTTAATGACACTCTGCTGAGAAACCCGGACAAATTTAATTAAAGCGCTGCTTACCCAGGCCCTGCAGAGCTAATGGAGCACTTTCCATATTCTGACTTTTCATTAATAGCTTACAAAGGAGAGAACTCGAAAGAAAAGAAGTAGCCTCGCTTGGGGATTTAATCTGCTCCCGCCCCTCCCCGGAGGGCAGAAGGAGGGACAAGGGCTCTGAAGAAAAGGGGGAAATTGATTCTTTAATAAGTGCAGGACTCAGAACTCTGGTTTCTCAATAAAGAGGGGCTCAGAGCAGGGCTGGCTCTAATTACCTCACCCCCTCCCAGGCTGGGGCTCCACATCCCAGGGGCTGCCTGGGGAGCACGCAGAGCCCCCTGACCATCCCACAGCCAGGCAGAGCCTCAGGGGATGTTTGGTGATCTGGGCTGTATGTTCCGTCCACAGTGAGGAGGTGCCTCCTCCGTTGGTGTGGGCCCGGGAGCTGAGGGGCTGCAGGGAGGGTGGGGGATGGCGGGGAGCCAGGCACCCCCAGACCCAGCCCCCCTGCAGCCAGCAGCCCCCAGAAGGGCCCAGCCAAAGAGCTTACACCCCCAACCCGCCATCCCACAAAAGACCATGACGGCACCGTGTCATCGCTGTAGGACAAGGAGCCCTCCAGGCAGGACGCCTCGAGGCCCTGGCTGGTCCCGCGCGGCGGGAGCAGAGCCCCAGACGCCGCAGCCCCGCGCGCCGTCCCCACTGACACCCCTCCGCGCCCCGCCCCGCTTGCCTTCACACCCACGAGGTTGTTGTGGAAGTCCACGCGGGCTCGCAGATCTTTGCTCGACCGCCGGCCCAGGAACTCCTTGACGAACTTGCTGCTGTACTTGAGGTTGTCCCCGCAGCCACCCCACTGCCAGGCCTCGCGGTTCTCCAGGTCGGGGGCCTCGTCGCACGTGCAGCGCTCCATGCGGCCCGCGCTGCACGCCTTGGCCAGCGCGTGCGTCAGGCCGGCCGAGGAGATGGCATAGAGGAAGGCGGTCTCCTTGAAGCCTGGGGGCGATGGGACACAGGGACCTTAGGGCCAGGGAGCCGACGGCCACGGCATTCCCGCTGGAGCGCTGAATTCTGAGCACAGGGAAGGGTCCACGGAAAGGATCCTTGCTGGTGTTCCCGGGGGCGGGGCGGGGGGGGGCATACCTGCCTGGGCTGCCCTGAGCACCTGCAGGGAGGAGGCGCTCCTATGTGCCCCAGGCACAGGATGTGGCGGGGTAGAGAGAACTCAAGGCGCACGGAGACCTAGGCCCTGCTCAGGGATCAGCGACTTCGTCCTCTGGGTCTCCCACCCACCAGACTGGCCGAGGGGGCCTTGGCGAACCCCGCCCTGCCCTGCCCCAGGCCTCAGGGCCCCAGTTTTTAAACGAGGCTGTTGAGAAGCTCAGATGAGAGTCCCAAGGAGACATGAGAAAGAAGGCTCCCCCCTCAGGGCACCAGCTGGACCTCTGCCCCTCATGCCCAGCCGCTGGGCCTCGGTCACCACCACGTGGCAAGAGCCATCAGAGCGGCCTCGGCCCCGTCAAAGCTGCCAAAGCTGCCCAAATGCCCCTCGTGCGGCCAGCAACTGTTCCCCGAGGAGGGGCTTAGCGGGAGGCGGGGTGGGAAGAGGGCAGGGTAGGAGTTAGGGGAGGGCCAGAAGGAAGGGGCGGGGCAGGGAGGAGGAGGCTACAGGGGGAGGGGCGGGGGAGGGGCGGGGCAGGAGACGGGAGCGGGCAGGTGGATGTAGCAGGGTGGAGCATGAGGAGGACCGAGCTGCAGGTGGTTGGGGTCAGGAGGCGGGAGGGATGGGTTAGGAGGGCGCATCAAGTGGAGAAGGAGCCACGAGGGAGCGGGGCAGGAGGAAAGTCAAGCCCCGCAGGCCCCCACCCCACCGCAGGTCCCCGGGGACCCAGCCAGGGGCACAGAGCAGGCAGGGAGGTCCTGCCCCCACGCCCCGCTCCCCTCGCGCACTCACCTCGCTTGAGTAGGCTGGCCCGGTAACGGCCCTCCAAAGTGCAGTTCCAGCGCTCGAACCGGAACTGGTACTGGCACTCCAGCGCGCTCATGCTGACCGCCTCCACCAGCGTCTCCGCCACACCTGGGTCTCTGCGGCACATGCGTCTCTGCTTGCGCTCCAGCTTCAGCCGGTCGCAGGCCTTGTAGTGCGCCTGGGCGGCGGCCTCTGGCTCCAGGGTCAGCGGGAGGATGGTCAGGGGCTCGCTGCCCGTCAGCCTGGGCACAGAGAGGCCAGGGTGAGGGCCGCCCCGGAGGCAAGCGCCGACCGGCACACACACGGAGGACAGCCCAGCACAGGGTGTGCGCCAAGGGCAAGGAGGGTTGCCGGATCCCAGGCCACAAGCGGACCCCCACCCTCCGCCGACACACCGGCTGGGATGGCCCAGCCTCACCACGACCCTGAAGCCTCTTGGAGAGGGTACCGGCTCACTCCTTGCTCTCCTGCAGCCTGCTCAGCTTGCCCTGCAGGTCCCAGTGGGGTCTCCCAGAACTCCTGGGCCACCGAGGACCTCCCGGCAGGACCCAGGCTCCTGGCTCTCCTGCAGCTCCAGCTCTTATCTGAGCCAGTCACCTGCTCTCAGGCTCCTCCAAGCCATTCCGTGTGCTCCATCCGGGATGGATTGATCTGACCTCCTGTCTGCTCTGTGCTCCAACCCACAGTTCTCAGTTTCCCCATATGGGTGAAGCCCCATCTGGGCTCCAGGCACACCCATGCCCAGCCTGGGCCAGACCCTTAGCCCTCAGGAGGGAGAGGTGCCCAGCTGGACATGGGTGGGGCTCAGATCCCCTCACACGAGCATCACAGGAAACAAGCGTCCCCATCCCAGCCAGCCAACCCAGAGGAGCCAGGGGTGCCAGGCATCCCCACACCTTGCCCCATCCCTCCTCCTGCTGCCCCTCAAAAGCCCCCTTAAGGGCACGGTAGCCACTGGGTGGGCTCCCAGCACCTTTCTACTGGGGAAGAGAATCAGGCAGGGCTTCCTTGAACCCCACCCTCTAGCAGACCCCAGCAGCAACACTGCAGGCCAGGCTCCCTGGAGACAACCTGGGCTCCTGGCTTTTGAAACCCCTGCCTTTGGGGCTGGGCCTGGGGTGCAGAGGGAAGCAGGCAGGCAGGTGGGAGAGAGGCATTTCTGCACACACACTGTGGAGGGTGAAGCCATGAAAGCAGGCCGGAGGCCTATGATGGACACAGAGGGGAAAGAACCAATGCCTCCCAGCCTCTTCCCACTCAGATGTAGTGTGCACCCTGGGAAGACCTACCCCAGGCTTTGGCCCTACTCCCCAGGAGTGCCCTGAGTCAGCACGGCACCAGGGAGCTCTGCGGGGTTGAGCAGAGAAGCTGCAGGGGAGCGGGGCTCCAACTGGCCCTGAAGACAAGGGTGTTGGTGAGCAGAACTCGAGGTGGGTTCCTACAAGCTTGAGTCCTATAGACACTGCAGACACATGCCTGGGGCACTTCGAGCCAAGAGGGCTAGCTTGGCCTGTGACCGGCATGGGTACGAGCTGGGGGAGAAGCCCCAAAGGTCCCCAAGGCACAGACAAGCCCCATGTGGGCAGCAAGGCCTTTGGGGAGAAGGTACCTGTGAGCTCGGAGCCAGGACACTGCTGGAAAGCAGTGGGTGAGGGAGGAGGCAGTGACCTGCACCCCCATTTCTCATCCCAGGGTCCGGGCTTCATGCCCAAGGGCGCAGGGATGTGGCAGGGGTCAATGTCGGGCAGCATCGTATGCTTTCAGGCTCATGCCGGAGCTCAGACAGCCCCAAGCACAAGGACCGCTGCTGAGCGGGGCCAGGGGCAGTCAGGGGCCCGAGGACCCGCACTGGAGGCTGGAAGAACCACTGTCCTCACACAAAGGCAGCTCACACGGTGGAGACTTGTCCCCAGACAGGAATGTCAACAGCTGTGCCCAGAACAGTGTGCCACCGTGCTTTGGCAGAGCTGGAGCCCACAACCTGCACGTCCCCCAGACCAGATTCTCCGAGATTAGCCAAGCTCCAGGCTGCTGCCAAGACATTCCTGTGTCCAAAAGGACCAACAACGGCAAGGCCGCCCCAGGGGTACCTAGGGCTGTGCGGGTAAGGATAGTGGTGGGTGTGAGCGAGGGGAGGGGGAGAGATGGTGGGCAACCCAGCCCCGCAACCCACCTAGATGTGCTTGGCTGCCTAGGTCCATACCGCACCCAGGGCCCAGCCTGCGCCCGCGCTGCACACAGGATCCAGCCTGTGTGCACACTTAGGCTGGCCTCTGCCCCAAGCCCCCGTAACTACTGCGGTGTGCTCAGCTCAAGAGCAGCCTGGGGCTGCAGTGGCAGAGGACAGACCCACATGGAGGTGGCAGGGGTGAGGGTAAGCAGGCAGACGGTGCATGGGGAAGAGGGAAGGGGGGGCGGCATCCAGGACAGAAACCCAAAATTGGAGAGGAGCCCACAGAAGTGCCGGGGGGGGAGGCAAAAGGTTCACAGAACACTCTTAGGGCAGGAAGGCTTTTGTCAGGGAGACTCAGAATCCGGTAGTAAGTGTGACCCTCTCAAAGTGCAGGAGCTTCTGCACAGCAAAGCAGACAATTTTCAGGGAAATGCTGCTACTGGGATCTCAGACCCAGAGCCGACTTCGTTCACATGTGTAGGTGTGCGTGAGCGCGCTTTTCCTGTACATCAGTAGCAAAAGGAAGCGGCTGCCAGTGCACACGGGATAGGGAACACATCTGTTCAAAGTCGTAAGAGGCTCTACCCCAGTCATAAACACGCAATCAAGCCATCCTGGTGTTATTTTTCACTCCTCAGATGAGCACAAATCAAGACTGTCTTGGACACGGGAAGAGATGCTCCTCCACGGCTGGAATGCTGGAAAGCTCACCCAACAATGCTCTTTCTGGAATTACAGGCTACAGATGTATAATCGTAAAACATACAGACTCACATCGTTCACACAGCACCCAATACCCACAGGGACGCGAGATCCCCGGAAGCATGAGACCAGGGCCGGGCTGAACAAATGGGTCCATCTGTTCCGTGGAGTATTTGTGGAGGCCAGAAAGCCGGCCGGCTGCACCAGAGGGCCTGCAGGCATGGGGCAGCCCAGGACAGAGGAGGCCTGGGGCAGAAGAACCACCCTCCTATCTCTGCCACCTGTGAGCTTATCACACATGGGTGGGACAATGGCTGGCCTATTTAAAACAGCAAGGCTCCACATACGAGCCCTTGGCCCTGCATGCCGGGCTGGGGCAGCCAGCCCCTTAACCATGGGGCCCGTATCTGGAGGCTGCACCTTCCAGGCCAGAGAATGCCCCAGGCCACCTGGCCCAGCACAGGCCCCTGCCCAGCTGCCCACCCCACGCCAGCACACCTGCCACCAGGCTCAACGCAGCTGCTGCCCCCGCCACCGGGCGTCTGGCGCAGGACAGGTGGGCAGACCTAGGGGCGCAGGCAGCACGCAGAGGAGGTGAGCCTGGGCAGGCTGCCCACAGGCAGCAGCCCCTCGGCGGGCAGGCAGCAGGACCCTCCCCGTCCCCGTCCCATCCCGCTGCCCTCGGCCAGTGCCGGCACTTTCCAGGGAGACATCACGGGAGGTCTCGGCAGCAGCCCAGTGCTTTGTGACAGGTATTTTCAGAAGACAGAGTGACACACTGGGAGCCAGGCAGAGGTGACTCAAGAAACAGCCTGGCGTTGGGAGTTCCTGAGTCCCTTCCTGCCCAAGTCAGAGGGGACTGCACTCCGATCCCCACAGTGACCACACGGGCACATGCCTTGGCCAGACAGCACGGGCCTTCTCCTCACAGTGTCTCCCCATAAACTGAAGCTCTCTCCTGTCCAACTTTCTTCTGTAGGTGCCCCTTCTTCCGCCCCACTTTGGAAACCCGCCTCTACCATAATGTCATGAGCGCCTTCTCCTAAACGCCGGGACACCCGCGCTCTATCCACTGGCGCCGAGGTCGGCATGTCAGGCTGGGCAGGGTCCTGAGGGCCCCGTCTCCACGCTGCCCTGCAATGCCACTGCAGCCTCACGGCACCTCACTCTGAGCTCTGCCCTGGGCGGGTGATCCGTGGCCTGCTATGTGACTGGGGCCTGTCCTGCAGGCACCTGCTGCCTCTGCTTTTGCACGGGAGGTCTGAGGACCCGCTGGGGTCTGACGGTCGCGGGGGATCTGAGCGCCCGCTGGGGGCTGAGGGTCGTGGGAGGTCCGAGGGCCCGCTGGGGGCTGACGGTCGCGGGGCATCCGAGGACCCGCTGGGGGCTGAGGGTCGCAGGGGGTCCAAGGACCCACTGGGGTCTGATGCTCACGGGGGGTCTGAGAACCCATTGGGGTCTGATGGTCGCAGGGGGTCTGAGAACCCGCTGGGGGCTGCTGGTTGCAGGGGGTCCAAGGACCCGCTGGGGGCTGACGTTCGCGGGGTTCCGAGGACCTGCTGGGGGCTGGCAGTCACGGGGGGTCAGAGAACCGGGCTGATGGTCGCGGGAGGTCCGAGGACCCGCTGGGGGCTGACAGTTGAGGAGGGTCTGAGAACCCGCTGGGGACTGACAGTCACAGGAGGTCCGAGAACCCGCTGGGGGCTGACAGTCAGGGGAGGTCTGAGAACCTGCTGGAGGCTGACGCT
>NW_027397185.1:915138-930873 GCF_003265705.2 Callorhinus ursinus | reverse complement strand
CGCTCGTGGGGGGTCTGAGAACCCGCTGGGCTGACAGTCAGGGGAGGGCTGAGAACCTGCTGGGGGCTGAGGCGCGCGGGGGGGGGGAGAAAACGCGCGGGGCTGACAGTCAGGGGAGGTCTGAGAACCGGCAGGGGGCTGACGCTCGTGGGGGGTCCGAGAACCCGCGGGGGGCTGACGCTCGCGGGAGGTCCGAGGACCTGCTGGAGGCTCATAGGTGCGATGGGCTTGCTGGGCAGCAAGACTGAGTCTCTGCTGGGAAGTCCCTCCTGCTGCTCTCCAGGGTCTTCAGGTAGATTCCCCACCTGAGGTCTGCCCCAGATTCCAGGGGTGATGACGTGGGACCTACAGAAGTGCAACTTACCGCCCCGGCCGTGATTCACCTCGGATGGCTTTCAGATGCTCTGTGTACAGCCGTAGGTCTGGCGAGACACAAGGCTGCTTTCTTTCTCTTTCTACACCAGGCCATCCTGCCACAGCAAGGGCTTTGAGCGCCATGGTGCAGAATCTGCCAACTGCCCCCGGGGCCCAGTGCCCTGATCCTGGCTCTGCAGCCGCCCACTGGCACAGAGCCATCCAGGGAGCTTGTGGGCAGGCGGCCCCGCGTGGGAGAGAACCATGGGCATCAGTGCCAGGAAGCGGGGACCCTCCCCCCTCACTCACCCCCTGCATGCCCCCAAACTCACATCTCTGCCACCCAGACCCGGCAAGTGGGAGACGCCCACGCCCTGCAGGCAGGTGGAGGACCAGAGGCCAGAGCCAGGGAATTTGGCCCATTTGTCACGGGACAGACACACCCCCATCCTGCCTGAGGGTCTGTGAGGACAGCGGGCATCACACGGGTTCAGACGAGGGTGGCAGCGGCCATCCCTGTCTGACTCCTGGACATAAAAGGGAAGCTCCGGCCATTTCGCCGACAAACCTGAGGTTCGCTGGCTGTCTCCTGGGCACCCCACAGCAGGTTAAAGCTCCCCTCTGCTTTTCGTTTGCTAAGAGCTTTTCAAAACTCACCAACGGATGTCGAAGGTCATCAGATGTGGTCCCTGCCTCTGTTGGCATGGGATTTTTCCGCTTTAATCTGCTAAAACAAGGAATCCCACCCACTGGTTTTCCTGAGGCTAGGCATCAGGGTCCTTGTCCTTCCTCCATGCCCTCAGCTGTAACCCCAAGATGTTGTGTCTAGGCCTTTCACAGCTGCGTTTGCAATTTTCTCTTCCGTGCTCATCCTGCTGGGTGTCAGTGCCTTCAAGAGAATTCGCTTTTTAAATTTCCTAGAAGACGGGTCAGGGTAGAATCACGTCTTCTTAACTGCTCAGGAGAACTTGCCACGAAGCCACGCAGCCCGACCTTTTCTGAATGAAAAGATCTCCCTTCTGATCCAATCACTTTTCTTTTTTTCTTTTTCCTCCTCTTTTCCAAACAGCTTTGTTGAGATATAAATCATATGCTATAAAATCACCCATGTAAGGTCTACAATTCAGGGTTTTGCAGTATAATCTCAGACGGATGCAAACACTGCCACGGTCAATTTTAGGGCATTTCATGGTCTTAAAAAGAAATGCACCCCTTTAGCTCCCAGCCCCCCAGCCCCTGGCCACCAGTAATCCACTTTATCTCTGTGGGTTTGCCTGTGCTGGACATTTCACACGAAGGGAACCATACGGCACGTGGCCTGTAACAGTGCACTCGCACCAACAGCATCATGTTTTGGGGGTGCACCCATGCTGCTGTTAGCGGGTGCTTCACTCCCTTGCATTTCAAATACCATCCCAGCACAGGGACAGACCGTGTCCTGCTCAGCTAGTGCTCAAGCCCTGCACTGGAGTCATCCACATGTCTGTGTGTGCGCATGTCTACAGCTCCTGCAGGCATTCACCGCGCCCAACTCTGCGGGTCTTGCCACACAGGGCTCCTTTCGTCTCCAATGCACAGGTAGGGTTTTGTTGCTCCTAATTTCTTCCCTCTGCTTTCTCTGGATTTAGCTTACTGTTCTTTTCCTCAGATCTGTGACCGACACTTCCTGAGTGCTTCCAGGCTTCTCTCCACTTCTCAAATAATGCATTCCAGCTCCTACTGCACCTGCATCTGGATCAGATCACTGTGCAGAGCCTGGGTCACAACTCATGTGACTGTGCAGAGCCTGGATCACAGCCTAGAGACTGTGTACAACCTCAGTCATGCTCAGGTCACCATGCAGAGCCTGGATCACAGCATGGGTCACTGTGCAGAGCCTGGATCACAACTCATGTGACTGTGCAGAGCCTGGGTCATAGCCTGGAGACTGTGTACAACCTCAATCACAGCTCACATCACCGTGCAGAGCCTGGATCACAGCTCACATCACCGTGCAGAGCCTGCATCATGGCCCAGGTGGCCGTGCAGAGACTGGATCGTGGTGCATTCTTCTCTGTCTCTTCTCTGGTTTTGCTCTCTCCCTATGGTCCACTGAGTTGGTGTGTTCTCTCTCCACCCTCCCGCATTCTCCATGCTAACTACTTCCCTGTGTCTCTCCCAGAACCGGTGATCAGACCCAAGACACCCCTATAACCCCGATGTGTTCAGCCTCACAGCTGGGGCATGTCCTCCACTGTCTGCTGGCCCTGCCCGTTGTTTCTGTTCCTCCTGTCTTGCCTCGTTTCGGGTTATTTCTTGTTACCCCATCTCCGCCTGGCAGTCTGAAGTCACATTCCCATTACCTTCATGGCTGCCTCACAAGGACACGCCTGATGGTGGGCGATGCCAGGCCTGAGGACACAACCCTGCGGACTCCCCGCATTGCATGCTAGTGTGCATTTTAGTCCTATTGTCAGGAGCTGACAAGAAGCTGTTCAGCACCCGGTTACCTGCTCCTGGACACTGTCCCTCAGAGCGGCTCGTAGCTTGTCAGAAATGCCTTTCTTTCAGCTCCTTGCAGGGTAGCCATCCCCCAGCAGGTTCCTGGCTGGCCACTCTGCAGCCCGCCACCAGGCTGACCAGCCTTGAGAGGTCATCTGTGTTTGTCTTCCTGGACTCTGCTCTTACGGTTCTTTGTTTTGGGCATCTTGTGGTTCCGGTTCTGTATGTTTTGGTATGATTTTTGTGTTTTCTGCTCGGGACTCCTCCTGAATCCTGTAGATGATACTGACAAATTCTCAGAATTTCAGAAAATGCTCGGCATTCTCTTCAGATGGGACCCCTGTCCGCCAGTCCCTGAGTCCGGCCTCTGGCCTCCATGGAGGCGTGAAGGCTCCCCCACGGGCCACGCTTGGGGTAACCTTTCCTGCCCCATCTTCCAACTTCGCTAATGCTCTTCGGCTATTTCTAATCTGCTTTCCAATCGACCAGCACCTCACATGTTTCCCCCCAGTTCCACTTGGTTTTTCCAAACCTGCTGGGTCAGTTTTTGTGGTCTCTTACTCCTTGCAGAAATTCCAGGCTTATCGCACTCCAGAAAGCACACCAAGAACTTCCATTTGGCCTGCAACGTTCAGCTCACAGGTCCACTGCCATGCTTGCCGAGGCCCACAGAGGCATCTCCATGCACGCCCACCAGCTACCCCTGACCTGTACTGGTCACTGAACACAGAGGCAGGAGACAAAGGTCCCCAAAGTCACACCCTCTGGAAGCTTGGAATGCGCCCTGTTTGGGGAATAAGGACCTTTGTGGATGTAATTAAGATAAGGATCTTGAGGCACGGTCACCCTGGACTAGGTTCTGTGCTGCTGAGGACCAGCCTGCTGCAGCTCCGAGGAGACCCCACCCCAGTCCCACCAGGAGTGAAAATAACCCAGGACAGACACGGCCAAGTCCAGGCACCCATCTCCCCACGTGGGCCAGGTCTGAGACTGTCATGCTTGGCGGCCTGGGGACAGGGCCACCCCTCTGAGCACCTAGCGGGTCACACACGCTCCCAAACCTGCCCCCAGGGGCAGCTAGGTGGCTGGACGGGGGCTGCTGCCACGGGGTGTGGGATGTCCTTGTCCTTAGGCAGGAGCCTGGGAGCCACGGGGCCCCGGTCGGCCTGGTCCCCAGAGCTCTTGCTCTTTCTGCTCTGCAGTGGGGGCAGATCCCAACAGCCCTTCCTCCTGCCAACAGGCCCGGCCATCTCAAGGGCCACCCTGCCCACACACCCAGCTCCCTGGGCTGGGCGGAGGGAGAAGAGGCCAGAGTTGCCGAAGCCACAGCGCCCAGCCAAGGAAACCTCAGCCCCACCAGACGGCGTTTAATTTCTGTGTGAATCAAATTCAAAACAAATTCCAATGCTGAGACGCTCGTTCTGAGATTAACCCTCCATCCTCCCCAGGCCTGCTGCCTGACAGAGCCCTGTCCGGTCTCCCCGCCAAGCACGCAGGACGTGGGGGTGCTGACAGCACCAGAGCCTGGGCGCTCCCTGCAGGCGGCACTATTATCTGGTGCCCAGACATGGCAAGGGGGAGGCAGGGGCCACGGGCCCCGGGGAGCAGGGTGGGAGGGTGGGCCCATGCCGATGACGGGCCGAGCACCCCTGCGTCTACGACAGCCTGTCCCCTCCGTCAGCTGTGAGAGCTGCGGGGCCCCGCCATTCCAGGGCGCCCCCTCCCTGCTCCCTCACTGATGGGCTGCGTCCATGCGGGCGCAGCGAGCCTGCAGCCTGGATGCTTCAGGGGAGCTCCTGGCTCAAGCTGGTGAGGCCTGGGGGTCAGCCGGCAGACGCAGGACTCAGCCACGCCTGGCGAACTGCACCATGCGAGGCCTGCTGTCCGTGAGCCCAGCCCCAGCAGGGCAAGAGAACTCCCGGGACCCCAGGCCCTGCAGGCCTCTTCCTGGAGCCCGGGATGGCGGGCTGAAGGGGCCCCAGACTCACGGACAGCCGAGGGGAGAGGTCGGGGAGCTGTGGCTTCACGGAGGGACAGGGGTCCCCAGGCCGTCCCGGTGCCCCCATCGGCCTGGCCCAAGTCCCCACGAGCTGCCACAAGGAGGGACGGGCGGGAGGTGGGGTGGGCGCGCTGGGAAGGCCACCAGGACTGTCAGCTCCATGACCACCTCGCTGCCTGGGGCTGGCCTCCCACGCGCCCAGCACGGACGGGGTCGCCTGGGACAGCTGCTGCCCGGGTGCCCGGGAGGGAGCCGGCTCTGACGTGCTCTGGTCTGGGAGCCCTGGCAGCCTCTCGTCCCGGGCCAGACCACTTCCCTGGCCGCGTCTACCTCAGGTATCGCTAAGAAAAACAAACGCAGCTTGAGGCTTGCCTTTTTCCATTCCCTCGTCCGGCTGCCGGTCTCGAGGAGCAGGGCCTGCCAGCTGGGCGGCCAGGTTTCCTCCTGTGGCCAGGGCGCAAGGCCAGCCAGGAACCGCGCTGGGAGGGGCCGGGGAGGACGGCGGGCCGGGCCCACGGGTCGCGGAGCCAGGCGGCCAGCACGCCACCCAGGTCGGCGCTGCCCCCCTGTGGAGGCCCCTGCGCGGCCCACCTGCCACTGGCCGGCCCTCGGATATGCCCTAATGATGAGCCCCTGCAGGAAGACGCTGCCCTGCATCCAGCCCAGACCATGGCCCCCACCTCCTCCACCCATACCCGGGGGTGCTCCAAGCCCTCGATCCACACCCCTGCCCTGGGGGCTCCAGAGGGGCCTCCACCCCTCAGCACGGGGCCCACAAAGCCCCCATCTGACGGCCCAAGGCACAGGTCCGGGGCACCTTGGCCCACTGTCTGCAGGCCAGAGGGTGGGGTGGGGGGTGCAGCTGGGGAAGTCAGGGCCAGGGGTGGGTAGGGGGCTGGCCAGCCTGGGAAAGGAGCCCCTCAGACCACACAGGGGCTCCCGAGTGCAGAGCGAGGGAGCAGAGGAGCAACGGGGCCCCCCACGGGCCGTGGACACACCAGCCCAGGGCAGCTTGGAGGAGAGCTCTGGGCTGGCTAGAGGTCGGCTGCAGGGAGGCTGCGGCTGGCTTCCTGGAGGAGGTGACAGCTGAAGCAGACCCTGGAGCAGGGGGAGGCCAACAGCCCTGTTCCACAGCCCGCAGGGGCCTGGCCTTGCCCACTTCCCAGACAACTGTGCCTCCCCGAGCCTGGGCGGGCCCTGCAGGGGCCCCGCACTGCCCACCAGGACAATACACAAAGGGAGCTCGTGCCCCTCCAGGATTACGGGGGCCGGGTGCTGGCCGTGCTGACAGGTGTCATTTTTCGAGGGCCAGGAAAACCAACCCAGGCCCCTTATCAGCTCATCGTGCCTCCCGAGTCCAGGTCCCACAGCCCCCCGGGAGGAATCGTGTGCATATGCATTCTTTTCCAGGAGAAAAGCTGCCCACACACTTCTCCCATTGTCCCCGACATGGGGGGCCCCCCGGGGCAGGCAGCAGGCGGCGCCCTGGGCCAGGGCCACCCTGGGAGCCCGGGCAGGGTCCCACCAGTGCCCTCGGCTGTGGAGTTGGGTCCCGGCCACAGTGCAAGATTAGGCCAGCTGTCCCCCTGTCCAGACGGCCGCCGGCTGTGGCAGGACATCTGCTCCCACAGCTGAGGGGGGCCAGGTGGCCGTGGCTTCCTCCTCACCTCAGGTTCCCCACGAAGCCTCGGGAGGCCCCCAGCCCAGAGGCCTTGTCTGGGCTGAGGCTCGCACCTGCCTCTCTCTACTGGCCTCTGTGCTGGCGGGGGGGGGGGGGGGGCAGAGCCCGCAGAACCGACTGGCCAGGAGGAGAGGGAGGAAGGACAGACTCTGGAGAGCCGAGACCCAGGGGCGCGTCCCCACCCTTGCCCACCTGCTCCTTCCACCTGCCTCCCCACACCCGCCCCAGCCCCAGGGTCCAGGCCCCTCCATGCTCTCCCTCCCGGAGCTCCCTCCCCACCTCACGTCCCCCCTTGCTCACCACTCTGAGGTCTCACGCACAGGGCCACTCTCCCTGCTGGCCACTCGGCTGCCCCGGACACTGTGGAGAAGGCCACTCGCCTGGACCCTCCCTCTCCCTCAGCTCCCACTGCAGGCCTACGCTCTCCAGAGCCTCTGGAGTTCTCCATGGCCTCCCCACCAAACGCTGGACCTGAGGCCTCTCAGGGCTGCTCCCGGCATGTCCGTCCTGAGGTGGGTCCTCTGGGCGTCAGCCTGGACTGCTGCTTACTCAGCTCATGGCTCCACCACCCCGGGCCCCCCACCACAGGATCACTGGGGACACCTCCCCACTGGGCAGCCCCTCCCCAGCCCCAGCCCCAGGGGGCTCTGGGTCACCCCAGCTTCACCACGAGGGGCTGGCTTCCCCCACTGCTGAGCCTGAGCCCCCAGCCTTCCATAGGCCTACCATGCCAGGGCTCCCTCCTCCTGCCCTGGAGCCCCTCCCTCTTCTACCACCTCCAGGGACCGGCCGGGCACCCCTCCTCTCGGCAGCCAGCAGGCATGTGGCCACACAGGACCCCAGCTGGGCCCCAGGCTCATAGAGAAGGTGCACCCACACCCTGACGCAAACCCCACACACACAGCCACCCCCACCAGGACAGCAGTGCCTGAGGGCAGGGCCAGGGAAGCCTCCTCTGCAAGTCCCCAGAACCCCTGACCAGGCCCCTAGACCAGACCCCAGCAAACAGATGGTCACCTGCACCACACAGTCATGCCGGGAGCCAAGCAGTAGCCTGTGAAGGCCCACGCGAGTAGCCTCTGCATGCACGCGTGAGAGACAGTCTGCGGCTCACGGTTCAGCTTGTCCTCTGTCCAAGAACAGATCCACCTATATAAAGAGCTCTTACAAATCAACAACAAAGACCCACAACCCAGCCAAGGGCTGGGCAGCGAAACTGAGTAGAGATTTCTCCAAAGACGACGTACAGATGAGTAAGATACTCACGAAGGAGGCCCAACATCGCTAGTCATCAGGGAAGTGCAAATCAAACCAGGATGAGATACCAACCCACACCCCCTAGGAAGGCTAGACTAAAAAGCAGAACAAAACAAAAAGCCAGAAACAACTAGGACTAGCGACTATGTGGAGGTGCGTGGCCGGTGGGAGCGTTCTTCCAAAGCAGAAACAGAGTTACCACGGGATCCAGAAATTCCACCTCCAGGGATTACCCAGCAGAACGGAAAACACAGAGAAACTTGTACACCAGTGCTCACTGCAGCATGACAAGAGCCAAACGGCGGAACCCACCCAGGTGTCCGCCAGCAGATGCACGGAAGAAAAACTAGTCCGTGTCCGCACAATCGAATATCATTCGGTCACAAAGGGAAAGGCACACGGATTCACGCTACAGCGTGGATGAATCTTGAAAATGTTATCCTTGCTGAAATAAGCCAGGCACAAAGGCCACATGCTGTATGATTCCACTTACGTAAAATGTCCAGAACAGGCAAATCCACAGAGACAGAAATTGGATTAGCGGTTGCCAGGGGCTGGGGGGGGAGGGGGAGACAGGATGTGAGGTTTCTGGGGTGATGGAACACTCTGGAATTAGATAGTGGTGCTGGCCACACCGCCTTGTAGATGTACCAAATCCCACTGCACTGCATGCTCTACCAGGGTGAGTTTACGGGATAGGAGTTATATTTCCATCACAGAAAGAACGTGGGCCCTAACCAGCCCCATTCGCAGTGGCCCAGAGCACCTTAGCTGCCTTTCACGCCGCTCGGAGCGCCTCCTGCACTGACGTGTGGCCTGGCGGAGGGAGCCCTCTGGTACCACACCCACCACAGCCAGACGGGCTTCCCCAAGCCAGCCTGCAAAGGTTTCCCGTAGAATGTGGGGTGCTGGGACCAATCCCAAGAAAGGGCCTCAGGGCCCACGACAGCCTGCCCTAGTTCTCGGAAGAGGGCCTACGTTGGAAGCCTGAGGCCTCTGCTCCCCCGGCAGCCCCTGGAGGCAAGTCTAGCAGCCGCCCTGGGAGCCTCCGCTGGGGCCGGCTTGACACACGTGGGTAGGAAAAGGGCACTGAGGTACCCACTCTGCTGGACCCAGCCCCTGGCTCCATGCTCAGGGGGGCAGCAGGGCCCCTCACCCTGGGTTTAGGGGCAGCCCTTCCTGAAGAGATTTTCAGCATACACAGAACACCCCTCAGCTCCCTCTTCTCCCCTCTAAGGCCCGAGGCAGGGCCGGACGCAGGCAAACTTTCAGCCCACCCAGGTGCACGGGGCATGGGGAGGTGGGGGTCTGAGTCTGTTTCCCAAACTCGCCCGGAGACCTCGAGTCGGCCCCTTTCTGCTGGGAGCCAGGCACCCCCTCCTTCCAGGAGGGCATCAGGCCAAGCTGTCTAGGCCCCTGGAGAACCAGATGGAAACGCCACCTGCTAATCACACTGCCAAGAAGCAGGGCCAGGCCACAGAGGAAGAGGGAAGAGCCCCTTCCCCATGGCCAGGCGGCGGCCTGGAGGGTCTTGCCTAGTGGCCATAGACAGAGAGGGCAACCGGAGCAGGGCGGGTTGGGTTGCAGCCCAGGGGAGGGGGGCAGGGAGGGCTCTGCCCGACCACGTGACACGCCCCCCCCCCCAGGCCAGCCTCTCTGGGTTTCTGGGCTGTAACTGGAGCTACCCTGCCTGCCTGTGAGCCTCCGTGCCAGGCAGAGCTTTTGAGGGGGGGGAAGGGAGAAGGCGGGCCTGAATCCCAGCTCCGTCCTCCTACTCCTTTGGCACTGCAGGTTGGGTTGGGAGGGAAGCCCCCGCTCTCAGCCCTGCCCTGCCCACCTTGGGCCATCTCTTCCCTCCAGCCCTCCAGCTTCTGCCACTTTGCTGGGCCGGGAGAAAGGGCCCCAGAGCAGAAGGGCTGGGCCTCCACACACAGACCACCAGCTCACAGCACATCTTGCCCCCTCCGCTCCTTCTGCATCTGGCTCCACCTTGGGAATCACCTCCCCGAGGAGCTTGCTGGGTAAGGACCCCTCCAGCGCCGGGTCCCTACCCTCCCCTGCCCGTCCAGCTGGCACCAGGCCTGCCCCCGCCCCAGGACCTCTGTCCATCATGCAGAACCCAGCTCTCCTGCCCGGTGCCGGGGGTGGCAGGGGCCCCAGCGGAGCCAGCTATCCCTAGGGCAGCACGTCTGCCCCCTATGCTCCCCACAGGACAGCCTTTGGGGCCAAAGTGCTGGGCAAGAGAGTTGGCCAGAGGGGTGACAGGGGCACCAAGGCCTCCCTGCATCCCACCCGCTCGCCCACTGGCTAAATGGCAGAGCTCAGAGACTCCCCCAGGGGTGCAAAGTGCCAATGCTGCCGGGGGTAGGGGTGGGGGGGGTGGGAGCCGGGAGCCAGGACTCCCACCTCCCCTCTGTGGGCCGGCAGCAGGGAGACTCGCAGAGCAGACAAGCCTAGGGTGTGTCTGAAGCCTGGTGAGCAGACGGAGCGGGAAGGCACAGCTGGCTGACTCACCGAGGACCTGCGGCCAGACGGCCATCCTCTGACCCTCCCTCTGCGCGCGAGGGCGAGGCGAGGCTGCACAGATGGCGCGCAGGGGCGTGCGAGCCTCTGCACAGCCCAGGCCCCAGGCAGGGCCGGGCCCACAGCCGGAGCCAGGAGAGCCTGCCGGGTGGGGTCTCCAGGGGAAGGAGACACGGAGCTGACCCTGGAAGACGACCCAGGAGAGAGGAACAGAAGGAGAAAGGGGGGAAAGAAAAACACAAAGGGAAAGTTTCCCATGAAAATATTTTATTTTCTTTGAGAACAGGATACACCTGCAGGGCTCCTCGCCCAGTGGCCTCTCCCCGCCCTGGCCGTGGCACATTTCTGGACCAACGGGGCCCTCTGCCGGCCAGCTGCCGCGCGACTGCGCCCGGGCCCAGGGCGAGGGAACAGGTGACGGGCAGAGGGCGGCGGCCAGGAGCGGCGCCGGGCGCCCAGCGCAGGGGCCAGGGCGCGAGGGTGGGCCGCGGCTCCAGGGGCGGTGCCTGGGCGGCAGGAGCTGACGCTGAGGGGCCCAGAGGGCTGTTCGCGCCGTGCCACCCCGGACCTCAGGGTCCCGTCTGCGTGGCACAGCGACGGAGGGTCCCCAAAGGTCTCTGGGCTGGACATCCCAGATCTGAGAGACAGGGACGAGGAAGGGCAGGAATGAACGACGGAGAGCGACGCGCCGAAACCACGCAGACCGCTACTACGGAGAAGCGCGCGGGGCAGCGACCCCTGAGACAGCAGCGGGGGGCCGCGTTCACGCCCGGGTCGGGCCCTGTGCAGCCGGCCGGGTCCCACAGAAGCGCTCCTGCCGGGGCCCGAGCGGGCGTAAGAAGCAAAGCGCAAGAAAAATAAATTCCTCCAGCTTGGAGTTATTTTTTTTTTCCCTTTGGGGCTCAGTGCAGGGAACATCTGGATTTTGTACGTATTTTTTTGTTGTTGTTAAATTAACTTCTCGAGGAGAGAAAGGAGGGGGAAGCAGCAAGGGGGGTGGGTGGGTAGGGGCCAGGAGAGGCTCCAGCCGTTCCGCCAGAACTCGGCGGCCTAACAGAGCGCCAGGACCAGGCTTGGTCCCCGAGCTCCAGGGAGCCCCGCGCACGGGCGCGTGTCAGCGACGACGACTTCGGGGTCACCGAGGACCACTGGCCCGTGCCAGCCCGTCGGGTATGCCGGCCCCTCTCCCCACGCAGCGCCGCGAGGACACTGACCCGCTGACGGAGCGACGCGCACGCCGCAAACAGTGCCCGGCAACCCGTTGGCCCGCGCCAGCGGGCCCGGGCCCGCGCACCTGGGCCGCCCGCCCCGCGCCCCGTCCCCGCGCCGCCCGCCCGCCCGCCTGCCGGCCGGGCCGCCGAGGCACCTACCCGAAGTAGGCGGCCGAGGGGCGCAGCGCGGCGAGCAGCAGCGTCAGCGCGAAGGCCGCGGCCAGCCAGCGCGCCAGCAGGGGCCCATCCAGCATCTTGCCGCGCCTCGGCGGCTGACCATCGCGCTCCCGGCCCCGTGCAGGGCGCCCCGCGGCCGCTGCCCTCTTATAGCGCCCGGAGCTCCGGGCCGGGGGCGGGGCGCCGGCCAGCTGGGCCCGGCCCGCCCGCGCCCAAGGAGGGGTCACGCCGGCGCCGGGGGCGGGCCGAAACCCGAGCCGAGCGCGCGGCCCCGCCGCGCCGCCGCCCGGCCCCTCGGGTGTCGGGGCGCGCCCCGCGCGTGGAGGCGGGGCGCGTGGGGGGCGGGGGGAGTGGGGAGCAGGTGGGGGGGCCAGGGGCGGGGCTGGAGCGGAGCGTTGGCATTGAGCCGGGGCGGCCGGGGTGGGAGGGACGCGGGGCGGACGCGGGGGCGGGGCTGGGGGCGGGCTGGGGGCGCGCGGAGGGCTGGGGCGGGGCCGGGGCGGAGCGTTGGCTCTGAGCGGCCAGCCCGGTTGGGGGGACTCGGGGCGGTCGCGGGGGCGGGGCCAGGGGCGCGTGGGGCCCGGGGGCGGGGTCGGGGCGGAGCTCGAGGCCCGGACGCGCGGGGAAGGGCCCTGGAGGACCCAGGGTTAGCCCGGAGCTGAAGCGCTCGCGCCCGCTCCCCTGAAAGTTGGCGTGGAAAGGGAGGCCGGTGCAACAGGTGATGCCCCCGCTCTTTGAGAAGCCAGATCGCTCGGGACGCGAGGCCGGAGGGGCGCTGCTCCCTGGGAATGAGGCGACCTGGCCAGAGGAGGGCAAAGGCTGAGTCGCTTAACCTTTTGGGACCTCTGTCTCCCCATCCGTATTAAATCGAGGGAGGTGAGCCGATGCTCGGGCGACCCCCCCGTTCTCAGGGCCTCTGTACAGCGGGGGCTGGGGGAGGGGAGCTCGGGGGACCAAAGGCGCCTCTCGCGGCCGGAGGCCAGAGGAGCCGCAGGGGACGCGGATGAGAGCAGGCATGGAGCCACTGCTGAGACAAGGTGGTGTCGGAGAACCCAAAATCGAATTAAGCAGACACAAGACTGGGTTCGAGGAGAAGCGGCTAGAAGTACCCTGGGTCAGCAGCCACATACACCCGCACAGCTCCAGGGCCCAGGCTGCGGTGTAGGTTCCCGCGAAATGCCTGTCTCCAGATAGTATCAAAGACCCCTGGGACTAGCCAGGCCCTGTTGCCAGGGGCCACTAGCCTTGGGCCTGCAAGGGAGAGCCCAGCTCCCTACCAGTTTGTCTGGACTTGGAGGAGCTGCTTCTGGGCACAATGAGCCTGGATTGGGGGTTCTGCGCACCTCCAAAGGCTGGGCCGGTGGGCTCCGAGAATCTACCACTCAGTGACCCGTCTTGGAACGGTGCTCAGAGGCAAAGCAGGGGGCAGAAAATGCACTGCAGACTGGCCTCACGTCATTCCCCTCTTCCGGAACCCCTTCTGCGGGTGGGGGCTCTCCGTTGCCCTCATCTGCTCACACCCTGCTTGACCAGCTCAGCACAGAGGAGCTGGCTCCGCAAAAGAAGGCTGACCAGAGGCAGCCCCAGCCCACCCAGGCTGCGGGGTCCGGGGTGGGGGGGGCACCCTGCTCCGCCCCCCATGACCACGGCTTTGTGCAGCCTGCCTCCCACACCCGGGAAGTGCTGGGGGTGGGGGGGAGACACAGAGTGATGACATGTTTAAAGGCACGGAGATTGCGTCCAAGAAAAATGAAGTGTGAGATTGTAAACGTGTGTCTGGAAGGCGCTGCAGGCATTACAGACCCCTCTTCCGCGGGGAGTGGAGGGTTCTCATGTCGGCCGCCCAGTGAGTCCTGAGGAAGGAGGCGGCCGTGGAGGTCCCAGCCCAGGACCTGGTGGGGCCACAGCTGCAAGGGGGAGTTGGAAAGGATGAGCGCCATCTGTGGGCTCTGAAAGGGGAAGACCCATCTGGGGTGGATGGTGCCCAAGCCAGTCCTGAGCCCACCCGCCACACCCCGCCTGAAGTCGTCACTAAGCCACCCCAGGTATCAGCAAGGGTGGGGCTCCGAGAGACCCCTCCAGTCTGAGGAGTGCGAACCAGGGCCCGTGGGACCCCAGGCTTTGCCAGCCACGAAGTGGGAGGGCCCAGCGCCTGGTGCAGTATGAGCATACCCAAGGGTCTGGGCTGTGCCAGCCCCCATTCCCTGCACCTTGGGGAGGCACCCCCACCCCAGCTAGACCCTGGAGTCAGGCTCCCTCTCCCCAGCCTCAGACTGCACCCTGCCTCTGCCTACATGCCCACCTCCCCAGTGACTGATGGGCCTTCACAAACCTTGCTCCCAGGCCCTCGGAGCTCTGCAGAGAGGCCTGCCTCCACCCACACTCAGCCCCAGCCCACCTCGGCAGCCCCCTGTCCACCTGGAACACCTACCCTGGCTTGTCCCCAGTAAGCCAGCCACGCTGCCAACAGACTGGCTCATTTGACCCTGATGGTAAACCGAGGCCCAGAGAACCACAGTGAAGGCTAGGGATACAAATGCCTGGTCCTGGCCTCCCAGCAGATCATCTCACGTGTCTTGGCGTGAGGAGGGGATGCTGTCCAGGGAGGGCAGACGTTTCTCATCAGCATTCTTGGGCGTGGCCAGTGGCATCTGGCCAATTGCAAAGGGACCCCCTGTCTCTGTTGAAGAAGTCTGGGCTTGGGGCTTCCCTGGCTGGAAGCACTTTGTCCCCCACCGGGGCCGACCTCGGACTGCCTGGGCACAGGTCAGCTTGCCAGGGCAGGATATCCAGAGCCAGCGGCAGGACAAGCTTCCACCGCTGGTCCAGGGGCTGCAGCTGCCCTGTGTGGCTTGAGGGAGACCGAAGAATGGTCCAGACCAGGCTGGATAGTCTCTGCCCTGCACATATCCCTAACACAGGTCAGGATTGGGAAACGCAGCGGTGCCATCTATGGGGGTAGGGGTCCAGGCCCAAGAGGGCTATGTCAGGGCCCCAGAGGGGCTTGTGCTCTGAAAAGAAGCCTACTTGGGAAGGGAAGACCAAAGGCGATGGGCCTCGGTGCTCACTGGATCCTGATGCTTTCGCAAATGTCTAGCTTCATGGGGAGCCCAGCTCCGTGAACTGCTGTAATCCCACACAGCCATGGACCCCGAGGGGGTCCCCAGCCATGCGGAGAGGGCTGCCCAGGACTCAGCAGAACAGCAGACTCCTGCAAAGTCAGGGTGTCACCAAGACCCCTGGCTGGGCGAGGGCAGGCCCGCTCAGCGTCTCCAAGGCCCCATCTGGATGCGGTGGCAGAGTCTCAACTGTCTATCAATGACAACCTCCGTCCCCTCCTCTCTTGGAGGAGATCAGAGACAGAGACCGAGAGATAGCAGGAGGAAGCCTGCCTTCCCCACTGGCACCCACCCAGTCTTTACGCCCTCTGTGAGCCTCAGTTTCCCAGTAAACAGCCACAAGGGTGGAGTTCTGGGAGACTCTGGGAGGGCCAGCCTGGGGAGGTATTGCCAGCCACTGCCAGGATGGGGAGGGGGTGTAGTTCTCCGGGTGGTCTGGAAGGAGCGGACAAGCAGCCGCTTATCAGGAAACATTGCCTAATTGGGAAGGTTTATGGGGCCAAGCAGGGGGTCTCCCTGGGGGAGACGGTGAAAGCCACTCATGAGTCATTTGAAACTGAGCTGGACAAAGAGCTCAAGGAGAAATGATCCCACCCAGCCTGCCAGCCGTGGGCAGAATGAGCTCATGGGCTGTGGGGCACGTGTATGTGTGCTCATGTTCGTGTGTGTGTGTGTGTGTGTGTGTGTGTACGCTCATGAGGGAGAGAAGAAGGAAGAGAAGACTGGTGCTCTTGCAGCTGGGACTGGGAAGCTGAGCCCAGTGGAGCCTCCACCATAGCCCATCCCTACGTGGCCAGGCTGCCCCCTGCAGGTCAGCTTTCCCAATATCCCAGCCAGCACCCAGTCCAGCATCCCAGTCAGCATCCAGTTCAGCATCCCAGCCAGCGCCCAGTTCAGCATCCCAGCCAGCGCCCAGTTCAGCATCCCAGCCAG
>NW_027397185.1:897273-915128 GCF_003265705.2 Callorhinus ursinus | reverse complement strand
GCCCAGTTCAGCATCCCAGCCAGCGCCCAGTTCAGCATCCCAGCCAGTGCCCAGTTCAGCGTCCCAACTAGCATCCTGGCCAAGCATCCTGGTCCAGTATCCGAGGCAGCATCTCGGCCAGTGCACACATCCTCTGGGCAGTACCCAGTACAGGACCTGTCCTGAGAAAGATGCCAATGGACATGGCGCTTTTTCCTCATAGTAGGACACCATCTGTTCACACCACCTTGCCCTCTGTGAAATGTGTGTTGGGGAACTTGGGAGCATAATAAACATTTCTTACCATGTTTCAAAGTTTTTAAAATTTGTTGTTTTGAGAAAACTGTAGATTCACATATAATTGCAAGAAATAATAAAGGTGGCCTTGTACCCTTCACCTGGCTTCCCCTGGTGGAAAAACGGTTGCAAAACTCTAGGACAACATGACACCAAGGAAACTGCCATCGACCCTAGTGCATGCACACATCGTGTGCTGTGTTCAGTCCATGCAATGTCATCACACATGCAGGTTCATGTGTCCACCACCACAGTCGGGTACTGAGCACCTCCATCACCATGAGGTCCCCCCTGCTTCCCTTTTATAGCCACACCCACCTACCCCCTACCCCAGGCATCCACTAACCTGTTCTCCATCCATCACTTTGTCAGTGCAGGAATGCTACACACTTAGAATCATACAGTCTGTGACCTCTGGGGACTGGCTTTTGCACTGAGCCTCATTCCCTGGAGACCATCCAGGTCATACATTCCTTTCCTTTTTATGCTGCATAGGATTCCACTCTACAGATGGACCATGGTCTGTTAGGCACTCACCCATTGAAGGACACCTGGGCTGCATCCACTTTCTGGCTATTATGAGTAAAAACTGCTGTAAACATTCATGTAAAGGTTTTGTGTGAACAAAAGTTTTATTTCTCTGGGATGCCATGACTAGGTCATAGGGTGGTTGCATATTTAGTTTTGTGAGAAACTGCCAAACTGTTTTCCAGAGTGCTGCACCATTGAGCACTCCCACCAGCAGCATACAAGAGATCCAGTTTCTCCACATCGCTGCCAGTATTTGGGATTGTCACTGTGTTTTTATTCTAGATGTTTTTATAGGCATGTGGTTGTGTCTCACTGTGGTTTCAATTTGCCTTTCCCTAATGGCTAATGATGTTGAACATTAAAGATTTGTATTTGCATCTGTATTTCCTCTTTGGTGAAAGATCTGTTCATCTTTTGCCCATTTTCTAATTGGGGAGGCTTTTTTACTGTTGAGTTTTGAAAGCTCGTGATATATTGTAGGTATGACCGTTTTGTCAGATGCCTGGTTTGCAGATGTAACGTCCCAGGGTCTGCAGGGTGCCTCCGCAGATACCACACCATCTTCATTTCTGTAGCTATATAGCAAGCGTTAACTTTGAGAAGACTGGTTCTTCCACTTCATTCCTCTTTTTCAAGATTTTTGAGGTAGTTCAGGATCTGTGCCTTTCCGTATAAATTTTAGAATAGGCTTGTCTGTGCCTGGGGGGCAGGGAACTTGCTGAGATTTTATAGAGATTACATTAAACCTATAGATCAATTTGGGGAGAACTGGAATGTTTGCTATGTTGAGTCTTCCAACTCATGAACATGGACATTTCTTTATTGAGGTTTTCTTTGAATTCTTTTATCATTGTTTTGTAATTTCAGCACATACATCCAGTACGTGTTCTGTTAAGTTTATCAATGAGCATCTCCTTTCTTGGAGGAAATTGTATTTCTTTTTTTTTTAAGGTTTTATTTATTTATTTGACAGAGAGCAGAAGAGAGAGCAAGAGCAGTAGAAAGAGGCAGAGGGAGAGGGAGAAGCAGACTCCCCATTGAGGAGGGAGCCTGATGCGGGACTCGATCCCAGGACCCCAGGATCATGATCTGAGCTGAAGGCAGACGCTTAACCACTGAGCCACCCAGGCGCCCCTAAAACTGTATTTCAGTTTCCACATGTTCGTTGTAAGTATACAGATGTAAGATCGATTTTGTGTGTTGATCTTGTATCCTGCAAACTCACAGAACTCATTCAGTTCTAGGTTTTATGAGTTGTTGTTGTTGTTGTTTTTAAGATTCATTGGGATGTCCTATGTAGATAATCATGTCATCTGCCAATATTGTTTTTCCTGTCTTACTACACTGACTAGAACTTCCAATTCTATGTTGAATAAGAGACCAGATATCCTTGCCATGTACTCCTTCTCAGGGGGAAAACTTATTTTTCACCATTAAGTATATTACCTACAGGGTTTGGTTTGTGTTTTTTTTTTAATGGTCTATATCAGTAAAAGAAGTTCTCCTAAATTCCTAGTTTTCTGAGACTTTTTGTCATGAATGAGTGTTGGAATTTTTCAAATGTTTTTTCTTCAGCAATCAATACAATCATATAATTCTTCTCCTTTGGCCTGTGTATGTGGTTTGCAGTGGTTGGTTTTCAAATGTGGACCCAGACTTGTACATCTGAAGTGAATCCCACTTGGTATGGTATATAATTCTTTTTACACATTGCTAAATTCAATTTGCTAATATTCTGATGAGATTTTTTCTTCTAAGGTCATAAGGAATATTAGTCTGTCACTTTCTCTCTCTCTCTCTCTGTCTGTACTGTCTTTGCCTGGGTTGGGCATCAGGAGGGTAATGCTAGCTTCCTAACATGAGTTGGAGTCTATTTCCATCTCTTCTATTTCCTAGAAGAAATTGTATAAAGTTGGTGTTATTTTTTCCTTAAATGTTTGATAGAAGTCTTCAGTGAAACCACCGGGCTTGGAAATTTCTTTTTTTTTTTTTTTTGGAGCTTTTTATATACACAAAATTTTTAAATGGTTGTAGGACTACCCAGGTGGTTTCTTTCATATTGGTTGAATTTCAGTAATCTATAGTTTGAAAGGAATTGGTCTGTTTCTTCTAACTTGTTGAATTTTTGAGCATAAAGTTGTTCATAGCATTACCTCATGATCCTAGTGGTGTCCCGGGATCTGTAGTGATGCCTCCTATTTCATACTGATCTTGGTGGCTTGTGTCTTCTCCCATTTTAATTTCTTCAGACTCGTTGGAGGTTTATAAACATGATTGAGTTTTTTGAAGAGCCAGCTTTTATTTAATTGATTTCTCTATTTTCTGTTTCTAATTTCATCCATTTCTGCTTTTAACTTTATTTCCTTCCTTCCTCTTGCTTTGGTTTTATTTTGCTCTTCCTTTTCTAGTTTCTTAAAGCAAGAACTGAGAATATTGCCTCTTTTCTAATGTAAGTACCCAGTGCTATAAATCCACCCCACCTGTGTCCCTCCCATGCGCAGTCTCGCAGTCAGCCAGTTGGAGGAGGAGAGGACCCACAAACGTCCAGCAGGGCAGTGCCGAATGAAAACCAATTAAAAGGGAATGAATGAACTATTTGACAATGAGAAAGATAGTTGCAGCCCTAGTTCTGCCATAAACAGTGTTCATAGGGTGTCAGAAACTTAAACAAAATGAGAATGAAATACACAACTTTCTGTTGGTTTCAGGATGAGAAAGCCTTCCTTAAGAAGGAAATGTAGGTGGTGGCAGGGCAAAATGCTGCACATTTTTTGTAGGGCATCTGGCAATGTACCTCAGAAGTTTCAGCCTTGTCAAAGCACTGGCCCGGTTTCTAGACATTTATGCTAGAAAAATAACAGAGATGCACAAACATTCTGGACAGGGATCGTGACCAAAGCATCATTTGTAATAGTACAAAATTACAAGCATTATAAATGTCCCCCAGAGGAAATCTGTTTTCAAATAATGTTTCCAGGAAAATTTAACTGTTTGAAGATGCAATAAAACTTCTGGTTGAAATGGCTGTGGAGCTCACACACTGATTTCTTCCTCTTCCCCAGGCCTCACGAAAATGGTCATAAATGAATGAGAAGATATAAGGCCCACAGGACAGAGTGATCAGAACAAGCTGGACAGAGATTATAGCAGACTTTTGGAAGAGAGAAAACAGATGGGTGAGCTGGGGGTTCCAGAGAGTAGTGCAGGGCAGGGCTCAGCAGACCCCCAGCTGAGGAGACAGCTGGAGTCCACAGAGGTGTTTGTGAGCTCCCAAAATTCATAGCCTGCAGGACCTCAGACTGTGATCGTGTTTGGAGACACAGCCGAGGAAGAGGTGATTTGGGTAAACTGAAGCCGCTGGAGGGCCCTGATCCAAGGGAGGAAGGAGGCACGGCCCAGGCCACGCACTCTGCTGCATCTATCAAGCCTCGAGGCCTCAACTGCCCACCCGCAAGGCGTGAAGCCCAGGCGTCTGAGCTGACCTTCCGTGGTTCTCTATTCCATGGCATGCCCAGGAGGGTAAGACCCTGCCAAGATGTGGCATTGGCGTCTGTGTTCCCTGCCATGCCCCAGCAGCATCGACAGTGGGTGGAGACAGTCTTCCGACAGAAATGTCCTCGAGCCCAGGGTCCTGCCGAGCATCTCTCTGCTATGTGCTGTGCACCTCAACCAGACTCGTGAGGCCCACAGCCTGAGCACAGGTGAGCTCCCTGCGGTGGTGTTCTCATCTGACCGAAGCCAGCTGAGGGTGCCTGTGCTTGGATCAGGGACCTGGGGCCTCAGACCTCAGGGAGAGACGTCCCAGGGCAGGGCACACTTCCCAGAAGAAGAGCTGGACCTGGCAGAGGCTCAACAACCCCACACATGGCAGCTCCTTGTGCCCCCATCACAAACCACACACGGGTCCCAGCAAGCTGACATGTGCTTTTGTGCCCGGCACCCACAAAGCTGGGGGTTTCTCTCGGGTATGTATGGGAGAACACAGTAGACAAAGGGCCCCCCTGCGGGACTGGGGAGCAGCCTTGGCAGCCCGTGGGTAGGTTCCTTCCAGGACTGAATCTCAAGGGGTCACTGCAAACAAAGCACTGGCCGACTCCTTCGTGGTGGGACAGTGGACCTTCAGCAGATGCTGCTGGCATGCCAGGCCCCTGCCAAGCACCGTAGAGCTACAGCCGCCTGCTGCATGTGGCTACTTAAATGTAAGTTAAAATTCATTAAAATTGGCTAAAGCTAAACGCTGAGGTCCTCAGCAGCACTGGCCACGTGCTGGGTGCCTGGAAGTGACTGTGGCCGGCGGCTTCCGGAGTGAGCAGCCCAGGTTCAGAGCATGCAGCAGGGGGTCCTGCTGGTCAGTGCTCCTTTGCGTGCATTTGCTCACTCGATTAACAAGTATTTATCATACGCCAAGGGCTGCAGCCTGTGGCAGGAACTGGTGATCCAGCAGGGAACAGACAAGCCAAATATTGCCCTCTTCTGCTCTACTGTGGGGAGACAGTAAGTCAGATGGATAGAGAGACAGGAGTTCGGTAGATTGATTGATAGATGATAGGTAATGATAGATGATACATGGTACATGATAGATAATAAATAGATTGATAGATCAGTGGTAGGTAGAGAGGCCCATAGATGATTAGATAGATAATATAGATTGATGGATGAATAGATAAATCGATAGATGGATGACAGGCAGCTATGTAGACGACAGGGAGAACCCACGTGGTGCCACTCGGCACAGGGAGCTTAGACACGGGAAGAGCTGTTGGGGGTCAGAGAGAGCTTCCCTGGGACAGCAACCCCTGCTCCAGCCCAGAAGGCAGTGAGGGACGAGTTCTGAGCAGCTTTGGGGTGCGGCGCGTGGAGTGCTGGAGGTCAGCAGGGTGGTGAGCGAGGCCCGGGTGAGGGGTCCGTCAGACACCAGGGAAGCAGAGGACACACACGCGTCGGGGGGCCCACAGCAGGGTCACTCAGGCTCAGCACTAAGATCAGACTGCAGAGCGAGCACGGGAGCAGGAAGCCAGCGAGGCTCCCACCCGCCCTGCAGGTATTGCAGGCAGGCCTTCTGACACTCATGGGCATGCGAGGCTGGGAGCCAGGTGACCTCAAGGCTGGGCTGCCCTTGCTTGGCTCAGACAGGAGCACCAGCAACGTGACACGTGAGGTGTTGCATTGGTCATCAATATCAAGGTTGGAGTGGAGGAAAGACAGCCATCGGCATGGCAAATCAAAACAAGCTGCAGCCCCCATCCCACAAAGTCAGCCCTGGATTCCAGAGACCAAGGACACCTACAACAAGACAGACAATGCACCACACCACAGCCACAGAACCCAGCTAGCACCCAAGATGCCTGGACACAGCAGCCCCAAGGTGCAGGGAGAGGCCACGTGAGCCTGTGGCCTTGCATGCCCATCTGCAGAAGCACCTGCTCTGAGAAGACTTGCCCCCAAACTCTTAGAACCAGGGACCTCGTTGTCAGAAACCACCCCAGTGAAAGTGCACAACCCACTCTTGCCTGGAGGATCCAAGCTCCGTGCATGACTCTGACATAGACAAGCAGCATCGGTTTCCAAGGCCAGCGTGGTGAGCAGTGTTCCAGGGTGTCCCCAAGGTTCCCAATCCCAGGTGTGCACACCTTAGAGAGGCCTCAACCCTTGAGTGGAGGTGAACCCATGAGTGTAATGGGGCCAGGTTACTGACCAGGTGACTTTGAAAAGAGCTGAGTGTCCAAGTAGGTCTCGCTTCATCAGGTGATCCTGTAGCTGGGACCAGTCCTCCTAGAGGTCACAGAGCGTGGAAATGTGTGAGTGGCCAGGACAGGAGGATGTTCTTAGCTGCTGAGATAACAGGGACCTCAGCCGTAGAACCACAAGGACATCGGTTCTGCCCGTGTTGCAGGGGGATTCGGGGCAGCTCCTTCTGCAGCCCAGCCCCCAGCTGAGGACACAGCCTGCCTGCCCCCTCGGTTTTGCCTGGTGGGGCCCAGGGCAGGGGACCCGGCCACACTGTGCCCAGACTCCATCTACAGACTGGTGTAATGCATGAGTTTTGTTGTGCTGATTTGTTACATGTCAACAGAACACTGACACACCTGTGCTGAGCTTTGGTCAAGGGGCTCCACACCTGACTTTCCGTGTTGATTTTCACTTAGGGTTCCAGCAAGCAGAGGCGATGGGAGCGGCATTTCTCCCCAGGCTGCACTGACCACTCCCTCCCTCCAGCCCCCACTCTGCCCCACCTCCACAAAGACGGCCAGGGCCCCAGTTACTAACGGCACACGACCCAGACCTGACCCCTATCTCGCAGGTGCTCTCAGGATCACCCCGCACAGCACCAGGCCCCCCTGTTCCCTTGGGTGCCCTGCAGCAGTGACCTCAAGGAGGTTTTGCTATGAGGGTGCCCTTGGCAGTCTTCTCCACTTCACCATCAGGTAGGAATACCTGCAGTGTCTCACCGCTGCTCTTTCCATTGTCTACATCTGCCCCTTGAGCACAGACACCGGTGTGGATCTTGACCCCTGCGTCTCGTGTACCTAGATGGACTAATCCCAGGGCTGTCTGAGGGCTCTGGGTGGGGAGGATACAAACAGGTGTGGGCCACCTGGGGCCCTCTGCAGGTGGAGACATTGGTCTTGTGTTTCCCTGAGTGTCAGTTTCTACCACACCAGAGTGTGGAGAGAGAGTGGGCACTGTGACTGCCTTGGGCCTCTTGCTCTGGAGCTCAACCTGGGCCATCCTCTTAGACTCACGGATTGACCCAGACCAGGGCTGGCTCTGGCCTTCCCAGCTCACACTACCTGACGGGGGGCTGGAGCCCTCAGACCTGAAATGCCAGCCATCTCTGGTCAGAGGCCCCTGGACACCATCGCCATCTGATGCAGAAGGAACATGACACACTGCTTAAGGAGGTGATACGGAACATGAACAAGAGAGCAGTGCCCAGAGGTTATGAGCCCCCACCTCATCCTTTTGGCACAGGCAGAGGCCATGTGGGGAGCAGGGGGGTGTGGTGAGGAGCCACATCTCCCCCCTGGCCATAGTGAGCAGCGCCTCCCTGTTCCTACTGGCTGGTGTCACAACGGGCCAACAGACTTGAACGTAGCACACTACACTCAGGCTGCCAAGAACCAGGAAATCCTCAACCTGAATGGCAATCAGGAGATGCCAAAATGAACTTACCTGACGAGGAATTTAACAAAGCCATCAGAAAAGTGCTTCAAAGCAATTACAAATGTACCAGAAATAAATGGGGGGAAATTTGCCAGCCAAGAAATAGGAGATATAAACAAGAACCAAACAGAAATTGTAGAACTGAAAAAAAAATGCTACTAAATAAAAATCTCAAAGCATGGGCTTGACAGCTGAACAGAGAGAGGACAGAGAAAAGAATCAGGGAATGTGAAGACAGAACAATGGAAGCATCCAATCTGAACAGCAGAAAGAAAACAGACAGAAAAAAGCAGAGCCCCAAGGGACCCGTGGACAGCAGAAGGTCTCCTGTGTCACTGGGATTCTGCAAAGACAGGAGAAAGAGGGCCAGGCTGAGAAAGTTGGCAAAAGACATAAACCTACAGATTTGAGAAGCTGAGCAAATCCTGACCAGATCAGTGGGAAGAATGCCCACCAGGACCCATCAAAGTCAAACTTGGAAAGCTAAAGGCAAAGAAAAAATCTTTAAAGCATCAAGAGGAAAGAGACACCTTACCAGCCAGGGAAAACCATTCAAATTGTGGTGTATTTCTCATTAGAAACCACAGAAGCCAAAGGAAGTGGCATATTTTTCGAGCACTAAGAGAAAAGAATTGTCAACCTAGAATTCTATAGTCAGCCAAAAAAATCCTTCTGTAATGAAGAGGAAATGAAGGTATTGCTAGGGAAGGAAAATGAAAAGAATGGGTCCCCAGCTGACCCACTCGGAAAAGATGGTTAAAAGAAGGTCATGGAACACAAAGGAAATGATGGACGGAATCAAGGAATATTATGAAAGAAGAATGAGTAAAAATTTGGTAAATACAATAGGATTTCCTCCCCCTCTTGAGTTTTCTAAATTGTGTTTGATGGTTTGAGCAAAAGTTAAAAGATTGTGTGGTATGGTTCTCAAAGTTTGAAGAGGAAACAATTAAGACAATTATATCATAAATGAGGGATGGCAAAAGGATGTTCTTGAACCAGTACAATGTTTGGGACAGGAAAAGGAATGTAAATTTTCTACACTGTACTCAAATTGGCAAGATGTCTACTCCAGCAGACTGTGATGTTATATATACAAAATGAGATACCTAGACCAACCAGTAAAAAAGCTTTACAAAGTCAAGCACTAAAAAGCACAGTAGATAAACTAAAATGGAATTTTAAAAAGTGTTCAAGTAACCCACAGCAATATATGAAGAAGAAAACAGAAACAGAGGGAACAAACAGAAAAGAAAATAATGTGGCAAACATAAGCCAAAACATATCAACAATTACATTAAAAGTAAATGGCCTACTTTATCTGTTATAACTAAAACAACACAAACAACCAAAATATCCCTAAGTAAGTGAATGGTTAATCCAACTCTAGTATACCCATTCAATGTAGTACTTACCAATATAAAAAAATAACTATTGATTCACACGACAGCTTAAATGGATCTCAAGAACATCATGCTGAGTGCAAAAGCCGATCTGAACTAGCCATATGCTGTATGATTCCATGCATACAACCTTTGTGAAATGATGAAATTATAGAGATGAAAAACAGATTTGTGGTGCCAGGGTAGGGATTTGAGGGGAGGGGCGGGTGGGTCTATAAATGAGGAATCCGAAGGGGAGCTGTGTGGTGATGGAAGAGGTCCATATCTTGGCTGTGGTGGTGGTGATGAAATGCAGGTGAAATGAGAAAAGCTAACAGACGTCATACCAATGCCAATTCCCTGATTTTGACACTGTACTATAATTACATAAAATGTAGCCATGGAGGGAAAGTAAATGAAGGGCACCTGGAAACTTTATGTACTATTTTTTGTGGATCTAGGGTCATTTTATTTATTTATTTACTTTTAAAGAGGTGTTTATATATTTGAGAGAGAGAGAGAGAGAGAGAATGTGTGTGTGTGTGTGTGTGTGTGTGTGTGTGTGTGACTGGGGAAGGGGCAGAGGGAGAGGGAGAGCAGAAGCCAACTCCCCACCGAGTGCGGAGCCTGATGCTGGGCTAGATCCCAAGACACTGAGATCAGGACCTGAGCTGAAACCAAGTGTTGAAATTTTAACTGAGTGAGCCACCCAGGTACCCCAGAAACTATGGTTATTTTTAAATAAAAAGTGTTTTTTAGTGCGTAAGAGATTTGAAAAGATACATCACCAAGCAGGATACCCAGAAGGCAGATCGGTCCATGCAGAGATGCTCACCAGCAGTAGCCATTGGGAAATGTACGTGAAGACCACAACAAGCAATGAGTACACACCTCTTGAAACAATGAAGATAAAACCAAAAACCCTGACAATAAAATGCAAAGTGTTACCAAGAATGTGGAGCAACTGGAACTTGTCTGTGCTGGTGGGAATGCAAAATGGTGCGGTCACTCTGGAAAACAGATTGGCAGAGTCTCGTATGAAGTTAAATACACACTTACCATGTGACCCATCAATCCCACTGCTAGGTATTTATTCCTGGAGAAATAGAGCTTTTGTTCACACAAAAAACATGTACACTAAAGTTTGTAGCAGCTCTATTCATGGTTGCCAAACACTGGCAAAAACCCAAATGTCCTTCAATGGGCAAATAAACATGGTGCCTCCATATAGTGGAATACTCCCCAGCAACAAAAAGGAATGAAGGATTCATAAATACAATAATGCGAATGAAGATCAAAGGCCTTATGCTGTGGGAAAGAAGGCAGCCTCAAAGGGTCACATGTGGTATCATGACATTCTTAAAAGGACAGTACTGAGAATGGAGAACACATCGGTGGTAGAGCCACAGAGGGAGGTTTTCGAGGTGATGGAGTAGTTTCATAAGATTGCAGTGGTGGTTCTACACACGTGGTAAAATTTCATGAAACCACACACACACACACACACACACACACACACACACACACACACAAAGGACTTGCATCCAGGATGTATGAAGAATTCCTACAAATAAAAAATAGACAAAAATCTCAAAAAAAAACAATATGTAAAACATTCAAACAGATTCTTCAAAGTAAGAAAATACACAAATGTCATTAGAAAAAAATGCAAATGGGGGCACCTGGGTGGCTCAGTCATTAAGCATCTGCCTTCGGCTCAGGTCATGATCCCGGGGTCCCGGGATCGAGCCCCGCATCGGGCTCCCTGCTCAGTGGGAAGCCTGCTTCTCCCTCTCCCACTCCCCTGCTTGTGTTCCCTCTCTCGCTGTGTCTCTCTCTGTCAAATAAATAAATAAAATCTTTTAAAAAAAGAAAAAATGAAAGTGAAAACCACAATGAGCTACCACTTCACATCCACTAGCAGAACTAAAATCAATGCTTCCATCCGAGGCAGAGTAATAGGGAATGGATTTACCTTCTTATATCAAAAAACAACAAAGAAATAAAACTAATGGGGAAAATATATGAAACCACAGAGAGTGATGTCAAACAATGCAGGACAGTGATCCCTAAAAGAGGTAAGCCTTACAATTGCCAGGCCAACCGGGGACAGTGCCCGCTGCAACAGGGAGGAGGACCCAGTGGGAGCTGCAGCCTTCCTGGAGCTAAGGAGACCAAGCTGGGAGCCCAGGAATCCAGGTTGGCTGGAGCTCACAAGACTGAGCACCGGAGAAGACAGAACTGCATGGACAGCACTCCTGAGATCTGCAGAGTGCTCCCTCAAGTCCTCCCTGGGTGCTGATCAGCACATGTTCTACTAATCATTCAGGAAAAATGCTAACAATTCTCCACAAACTCTTCTAGAACATTAAAGTGGTTGTAATATTCCTAAGTAGTCCATGTGGCCAGAATTATCCTGATGCCTAAATCAGACAGATATTACAAGAAAAGAGAATACCAGAACAATATCTCTCATGAATACAGATGCAGAAATTCTTAACTAAGTTTTAGCATATCCAATTGAACAATATATAAAGAGTACAGTAGGGCGCCTGGGTGGCTCAGTTGGTTAAACGTCTGCCTTCGGCTCAGGTCATGATCCTGGAGTCCCAGGATCGAGTCCCGCATCGGGCTCCCTGCTCGGCGGGGAGTCTGCTTCTCCCTCTGACCCTCCCCCCTCTCATGCTCTCTCTCTCTCTCTCTCAAATAAATAAATAAAATCTTTAATAAAAAAAAAAAGAGGACAGTGCATCATGACCAAATGGGATTTATCCCCGGAATGCAAGGTTGGTTTGATATTTGAACATCAGTTAATACAATTAGATATATTAACAGACTAAAAAAATAAAAACCATCAATTGTCTCAATACATGAAGAAAATCAGTGGACAAATTCTGACATTTGGATAAAAACTCAGCTCATTAGGAATACAAGAGAACTTCCGCAACCTGATAAAGGGCATCTATAAAAAACCTGCCACTGACATCATACTAAATGAAACAGTGCATGCCTGTGCCTCCAAATCGAGAAGAGAACCAGGTTATTGACCCTCACCACTTTTATTCAGCACTGTCCTGGCATTTCTAGCCAGTGTAATAAGGCAAGAAAAAGAAATGAAAGGTATCCAGAATTGAAAGTGAAACGTACAACTGTCTTTACTCACAGTTGACGCCATGTCTGTGTAGAAAATCATACAGAATCTATGAAAAAAGACCACTAGAACTAACAAGTGAGTTTAGGAAGGATACACATTCAATGTACTAAAATCAGTGGTATTTCTACATAGTAGCAACAAGTAATGGAACTGGAACTGAGAAGAAATAATACCATTTAAAGTAGCATCTGGCTTCTAGACTAAGAGGAAGGAGCTCGACTATAGAGCAGGTGGAAGATTCAGAGACAGGGGATGGCTGCTGAGTTGGGACATGGGAACACATGCTTTCCTGAGTCTTCTGGACCAGCTGGAAGCACTCTCCTCTTGGGCAGGAGAGAAGCTGATGGGGAAGCTGGGCAGGAGGTGTGGGGAGGTGACACCCCACTTCCTCAGCCTGGGGAGGGGCGGTCGAGGGATGCATACTTCCTCTGCTTTTGCTTCTGGGGCCCAGAGGTGGCCCTGGGGTGCACAGAAGGAGTGAGAATCTTGGTGTGGAGGGAGTCGGAGATTGTGGGCAGGTCATGGGCAGCGCAGGAAGAATGCCACCACCCAGGCCATGTCCTACTTGGACGCTCTGAACCGCTACTACCCCATGAACTTCAATCTTGGTCCCCAGGGGGCCTGAGCTGTGATCCATGCCCTGAGGGTGGTGACACCACCGTCTCGACTCATCTCAGGATCAAGCAGGTTGCCCCCTGCACCTAATGCAGACCGGCCGGGGCTGTGGGCACCACTGTAACCAGGAGGAGAGACATCCACATATGGGGGTCAGGCACGCCGAGGGCTGAGGAGGGGCTGGGCCTGCTCCACCCACGGCTGAGCCCAGACACCTGCAGGTGGGGGACCTAGAAGTGACCCTGGCTCCTGGTCCGCAACACCTCACTCAGCATCTCCACGTGGTGGCGCCGTCGGCCCAGAAGTGCAGCTGCGACACACAGCCTGTGGGACAAAAAGGCTGCCGTCATTTTGCAGGTGAGCGAGGCCCCAGTGGCTCCCCACGGGAAGCCAAGACTCCAGGACAGCAAACTCACAGTGCCCGCGGCGGTGATGACCGGATGGCAACTCCACTGTGCTGATTTTTACCCCCACATTCTGCTCTTTACGGTTCTAAGACTCTCCATCCGTGGCTTCCTGCGTTGGGATTCAGAGGATGCAGAGATCCAATGATCTTCTTCCCAGCTGCTTTGGGTCCCATGACTCTGTGGCTGGGTGACACCGGCTCGCTCCTTCAAGGACAACGCACAGCATGGTTACTAGGGGAGCTGGAACCTGGTGCCCCCTCTGTGACTCTGGGGTTCCACCCTTCTCCCCCACAGTCCCACATCACCAGGCCACTTCCGCCCATCCGACTGACTCAAGAATAATGCAAGCTGCGAGCGGCATGGGGTGTGCCACACCTGCTAGGTGGCCAGGTCTTAATTGGAGCCAGGGGGCAGGAGGTTGGGGTGCCCAGGCAGTGAGACACATGAGCAAGGGCTGCACACCGCAGAATGCACACAGGAGTCTGGGTTGTGGGGGACATTCCCTCTCCAGATCTTTGATGGCAGCCTCCCACAGGACACCCTAAGGTGCAGGCTGCACGGCTGGTGATCCCCCAGTGGAAAGGCATGGAGGTCCCTGGAGGAGGGGTCCAGATGCTCCTGACTCCCTGTCACCACCCTGCACCCGGTTCCTCTGTGCAGAGGGCTTCAGTCTCGGCCAGAGGTGGGGGGAGCACCCACCGTGGAGGATAACTTGAGGTGGGTAGGTTGGTTCCCCGAAGGACTGCCCCAAACTTGGGCAAGCTCCCTCTCTCAGAGAGCCCCAGCACACAGAGGCGAACCACACGACCACGCGTGCTCCCCGTGGGAACACCCCCCACGCACCCCCTCTCTGCCCCACTTCGAGGCCCCGAAGCCCCCCACTCAGATCCGGAGGGACTTACTTTTGTGGCGCATGTAACCCACAGAGACCCCCATCCTGCCTGGAGTCCCCCTGGGGCATGGGGAAAGTTGGCCGTGAGCCGCTCTGAGCTTCCTTGCATGTGGCCCTGGGGCGCGGGGTGGGACCAGGGCTCCAGAGCGTGGGGCATCCTCACTACTCCCAAAGGGCCTCAGAGACGGCGTCCGAGGGGGCAGCCTAAGTGTACATGGAGAATCTTTCGGAAACCAAGAAGGGATGAAAATCTGATGCAGATCTGGGCTGGAGAGGAGGCGCTTAGAGCACAACACGAGAGGGAAACTGCGAGTCAGTGGTGATGGCAGACCTCAACCTCCCCCAGCACCGCCCCCCCACCGTCCTTAGAGCCATGGTTCCCACTCTGTGTGCCACGGCACCCTGGCGTGCCCCAGCAGATCCCCAGGGTGCCGGGGGATATTTCCGGTGCTCAGGACACACAGCAGTAGTGTCACCTGCTGGAGAGACACCGATGGTCCCTGCTGGGCTCTCGGCTGCCGCAATAACGGGAGAATGAATTCTGAACCCACTTTCTCCAAAGACCTCCCGATGATTGCTCAGTGTTCGGACCGAGTCGCTTGCTAAGCCCAGCAATGAGGCGTTTCTTTGGGCCTGGGTTCTGTGAAGGCTGATGAGGGACAGAAGGTCCAGCTGAGTGCAAACGGCTGTCCTTGGGTGACCCCTGGGTGGATCCTGGTCCACCTGCAGGCCCTCTGCGTTCACAGCCTCGGGGCTCCAGGCCTCCAGCCCTCCGGCTGCCCAGACCCTCCCCTGCCAGGAAGCAAGCGCGTAGACAGGGAGGGTCTGACGTCCTGGCTCCCCCTCCCCAGGACAGTAAAGACTGACCCCTGATACCTGACACAGACAGGGAGCTCACTACCTCACAAAGCAAACTGCCCTCCCATCTGGCCTCCAGGAGCTCCTGGGCCTGTGCCTTCTTCCCCCGGGGGCCTATTCCGGGGCCTTTGGGAGCCCACTGTGGGACCCTTCCACCCAGGTCATCCATAAAGGGGGAGTACTTTGGCAGATCTGTGGCGCAGTCCACCAAGGAAGCGCCCCCTGTGCGACAGCAGGGGGCGCAGCCAAGAGCCAGGGGGCCAGGCCCAGGCCCCGTGGCAGGCACCGAGCAGACTTGCCAGACTGCCCTCTACCCTATGCCAGGCTGCAGAATTTCCGGCTGAAGATCAGGGAGCTGGAAAGAACACCACCCCACCCCCATGCTTCTGGGGTCTTGGGAAACAGACTCCCGAGCCCCCACTGCCCCTCTATGTGAGCCTCCCAGGATCCCTGGAGGGCTGGTGGTCCCTGCCATCTGGACCCAGGATGCCCCACCAGGCCAGCCTTCCCTCCAAGGTCCTGCTCCCCTCGTCTCTGCATTCAAAGAGAGAGGCCAAGACTCTCACCAAGACCGCGGTGGGGGGAGGAAGGGCCGCCACCGAACACATGCCAAGATGCACATCCTCAGGGAGCTCCTCACTCTCTCCCCTGCACCACAGGGGGCTGCCCAGCTCACTCTCCCCTCCCCATCACCTGCGCAGCAGAGGCAGGGGCACGGGAAGCCCAGAGGGGCCTGGCAGGTGAGGAGACTGTGCCCACCAGCTCCATTCCGCATAGAGCCTGCCCTGGCTGGGTTTCTAACCCCTTTGTGTGCACAGAGCCAGCAGCCTCTGGGAGCTCCCCATAAAGGCTCTAATCCCCTGGCCCCATAGCTGGGGAGGTGAGGGCGGGAGCCTGCTGCCTCAGCTCGGGCCCCCACCCCACTCACACAGCCCAGGTCCCCGGTAATGCGATAATTGGGTGGGATTTTCGCTGAGAGAGAGGGGAAGTCCAGAGGAGGGTGAGCCAGCTCCCCTCCCGCCCACCCCACTTCATTCCAGAATCTTCCCTCCTTCCCGCTGCAGGTGGGGGGCTTGCAGTGACTGGGGGAGGGGGGCGGGTAGAGGGTCCGGGCATGCATAGACTTAACTGGATCCCAAAGGCGGTGTGGAGGAAAGTTTCCTTGAAAGAGAAGGGCTCTCGTTCCCTATCCGGGAAGAGACTCCTGACGGGTCACCCGGGTGACCCTCCCCTGAGGCTAGCCTACCTCGCAGATGGGGAAACCATGGCGGGTGGGGGCGGCACGCCTCTGGTTCTCAGCACCAAACCTGGAGGCTCGCATAGCCACCCCTGCCCAGAGAAGGGGCCACATGCCTACCCCACCACCTCTCCATGGGGCCCCCACACTGCAGACCAGGTAGCGAGGCGCGGCCTGAGGGGACTCGTGAGAGGAGCGGGTGGTCCACAAGAAAAGACACATCACGGAAGAGCCCGGAGTTGGGATTTCTAGCTGCAGTTCTGCTCCCGTCACCTCCAAAGCAGGGACAGGAATTCCTGCTGTGTTTACCACACAGCGGATTGAGACGGACTGGTCTCCCACCCGGCAGGGCGCGAAGCCCCTCTCCCCTGTTACCATGTGCCCAGAGGAAGCTGCGGAGAGTTCAGGATTTGGTCTTCCCTTCCCCAGTAAAACTCCCCTGGTGTCCCTCTCGCCTGCCCCAGAAGGCGCAAGCGGGGCTTCGAGGTGGACCGCAGGGTGGGTACTGGCTAGCTGCTCCTTGAGACGTTGGATCATTCACCTTCCTTCTCTGGTCTGCCCTTCTGCCATCAACTAAATCATAAGGCTTACCTAAATTGTTAGACACCCCTCCTGGCTGAAGAGACTAGCAGCGCGGGGCAGACCCCGAGGGTGGAGGTCCCAGAGTGAGGAATGCTGGGCTGCACTGCCTTGGTTGGGAAGTCCTGGTGGGGTGTGGGGGAGAACGCGGAGGCGTCCACACCTGCGCTCCCGACCGCCCGTGTCCCAATCTTGACCCTCTGCTGAGGGGCCGCAGCCTGGCCGCCCGCCCAGCCACGGTCCCCACGGCAGGCCCGCCTTCGTCACCGCCGCGGTCCGCGGAGGAGCCGAGCGGGCAGCTCCGTTCCCAGAGCACCAGCGAGGAGCGGCTCGAGGTGCTGGCCTCGGACGAACGGACGCCCCTGGCAAGGGGATGGAAGAAAGGCAGAGCAGCCCCGCCACCTTGAGAGCAAGAGACGGAGCGCACGACAGAGCCGCCGCAGGAGCGAGAGCCGGGCATTGCGTCCCATGGCGAGCGCAGGGCGCGCGGGGCTCCACACCACCTCGCCGCCCAGGAGTTCCGAGCAGGCGCGGCCCCGGAACTCGGAGGGGGCGCCGGAGGACCGCGCTGTCCCGAGCCCCAGGCTACCGCCCGACCAGCGGCCCACCTGGCCCAGCGCGGCTCTCGGAGCTGGCGCATCCCCGCGCACCCCGCAGCCACGGGAGGGGCCGGGCGCCGCCGCCCCAGCTCCAGGGCCCCGCCCGCCCCCTGCCCGCCCCCTGCCCGCCCCGCCCCGGCCCTGGCCCCGGCCCCGGCGGG
>NW_027397185.1:881867-887273 GCF_003265705.2 Callorhinus ursinus | reverse complement strand
GCAGGGGAGGGGCGGCACGTAGGGGGGGCAGGGCAGGGGTGGCAGGGGAGGGGCGGCACGTAGGGGGGGCAGGGGAGGGGCGGCAAGGGCAGCAGGGGAGGGACGGCAGCGGGGGCGGCACGTAGCGGGGGCAGGGGAGGGGAGGCACGGGGGCAGGGGAGGGGTGGTATGGGGGACAGGGGAGGGGCGGCGGGGGGGCAGGGGAGGGGCGGCACGGGCCGCAGGAGGAGCTCGGGAGTCAAGCACAAAGGCCAAGGCGGCGGGCGGCGGGGGCGCCGTGTTCACCGCTGGAGCCGCACAGCGGGGTTGGTCCCGGGTCTAAGCCGCTCGCAGGGCGCGTAGCGGACGGGACGCGGGTCTCCGCTGCGCACCCAGGGGCCACACTGCAGGGCTTCCAGCGGCTCACGCTCACACCCGCAGGCTCGCGCTCTGCAGGCGGCACGTCTGGCTGGCTTATCTGGGGTCCCCACTCGGGTCTCCCAGTGTCAGCCAGCCTGGGGAAGAGCGCGCTCCCGGCCTCACCCACTGTCACCCTTGGCTGCTTGCGCTGGGGGGCCTTGTGGCTGCGCGCTCCGGGGCGCGCTCTCTGGTCCGGGGACGCGGCCTCCCCGTCACAGGGCCGGCGGCCGCTCTGGATGCCCCAGGTCTCCGACTTCTGCTCCCAGCAGAGGCTGTGCTTGGAGAGCGCACGGGGGGGGGCTTAGGGAGACCCTGATTCACGTCTGCCACACCGCGAGCAAGCGTGGCCTGTTATCCTGTGCCGCCGGGGTCGGGTGGGGCCTCCCGGGGCCAGTCGGAGTCTGGGCCTGGCGGGGCTGCCTGCTTCCCCGGGTTCAGAGCCCTGGGTCCCCTCCGGAAAGCTCCCGAGCAGCCTCGGCGCTCCAGGGGTGGGGCGTGCGCCCAGGACCGGGAGATGCCATCCTTGTTTGCCGGTGCGGAGGGGCCGAGGGCGGGCGGGCAGCAGAGAGCGCAGAACGGCCGTCTCAGGAGACAGCGGGGACACTGATCAGCCACAGCGTGGCCTCCCGCGTTCGCGCTTTGCTGCAACCCCACGTCAGCCCTGTGACTTTCTTCCCCGCTTGGTTGGGGAGGGCTTGTCCCTGGTCCCGCCTGCACCCACCCCATCACGCTCACATCTTGGGGTGGAGAGACCACCCCGGTGCCTTGCTGTAGGCCATAGGCCGTCTTTCCGCGGATGTCCTTTGTTCCCGGATAAGACTTGGGGGCCCAGCAAGCGCTCGGTGCTGTTGCATGTTACAGGCTCGGGCTCGGAGAACTTGGGGAGACATAACGCACAGGGACAATGGCGCCCCTCTCCTACTCGGTGCCTCCAGTCCCTGGTGAGACCCCTGGACAGGCCAGTGCATCACCATTCCCCAGAGGTGGCCACGGGCCCCTTGCAGCCCCTGATCTTCTGCTTGGAGCCTCTCCCCACCCTCCTGTCCTGCCCCTGGCCTCACCCAGAGCGCCCCCACTTCCTCCCAGAAGGGTGTGAGAGGAGGGAGTTACAGATTGTGGTTTTCCCAGCGCTGATGGATCGGGGTATCTACCTTCTCTTTAGGAATTTGGATCCTGGGTGTGTGGGGGCATAGTGCACGTGCAGTTTGGGTTTTTTCCCTCGCTTTATTGAGATATAACTGACACGTATCATGGAGAGAGGTTAAGGTGTACATGGTGATGATTTGATATGTGTACATATTATGAAGTGATCACCACGATAAGCGTAGGGAGCAGCAGTTGAACCCTTAATGTTTTCTTTAATGGCTCCATCTTGCCTTTGAGGCCAGTCCAAATCCGCTGACCTCTCCTCGCCCACGACACTGGCCCCCTTGTCTGCAGCTCTCCACCCTCCCCAGGCAGGGTCTGCAGCGCCCAGGCCCCCTTGGCCACCTGGCTCTGGGACACCAGCTCCTCTCTGGAAGAAGTCAAGGAGGATCGGGCGTTGGGTCCGGAGCGGGTGGGAGGAGAACCCGGCCAGGGTTGGTGGAGTCTGGAACAGCTGGGGCAGCATCTGGGCTGGCACCCTGGCCTCGCTCCCCGGCTCCAGGAGGTGGCGAGCCGGGGCCTGCCCAGGAGGAGGGCCGGCCAGGTGGAGGTGCTGGGGGTGGGGCGGGCAGGAGCTGACTCAGCACCCCGGAACCGGGCCGCTGCCAGCAGTGGGGAGCTCGGAAGTCCCCGCTCTGCTTCCCCTGGAGGGTGGCTGGGGGCGTGAAGGAGGCCTGATGGCAGGCAGCAGGAGATGCTCTTCCCTGCTCCGACCTGGGAGGTGGGGGGCCCCAGGAGGCAGGCTCTGTGCTCTGTGCTGCAGGTGTGGGGCTCCGGGGTGCACCTTGCCCCCCTCCCAGCCCCCGCCCAGAATGAGTCGTGGCTCTGGCATCTGGCCAGGGAGCCAGCACCTCAGGACTGACAAAGTTGGTCTTTTTCCGCACTCCTTCTGAGTCTCCAAGCAAACCAGCACATGCAAGCAAGAGAGAAAGGATCGAGTGCATGGGTTTCCCTCTGGGCAGACTCTCCGCCCCCTCCTGGGCTGGGGCAAGGCCGAGACAACAGAAGAGCAGGCCCCAGGGAAGCATTCTGCCACCGGAGCCACGGAGCCACGACAACCCCAGCGCTCCATCCGAGAGTGTCCTGAGGTCAGACCAGATGCAGGGCCCGGCAGGAGCACCCGTGTGCCCACAGCTCCTCTGCCTGGTTACCCCACAGCTAAGCACCCCCTCCAGCCACCCATCTGTTCATCTCCCAGGCTTATGCCCCTGAGCACTGGGGCCGGCTTGTCAGTGTTACGTGATCCAAGTGCCAGTGAGGCCTCCCGGTTCACGGAGTGGAGGAGGCAGAGTGGCCGGGGCAGCCTCACCTGCAGTGACCAGCTCATCCAGCTTACGGTCCTGCACAAACTGGGACAGTTGGTCCCCAGCCTCGCCCCACCAGCTGGCCTCCAAGGCACCGCTCCTGGGGCTCCTGGATGCTCGGAGGTGCACAGATTGAAAACCATCAGCCTGGTCCCGTGGTCACCTCCCGGGCCTGGTGTGGCCTCCAGGATTGGCCGTAGCAGCCCCTTCTCAGTCGGAGGCAGAAAGGAGCCCGGCGAGGGAGCAGCCAGGCCACCGGGAGGGAGGCAAGGGTGGACTCCTGTATGGGAAGGCCGCAGAGGCTGCAGGAGGATCCTGAACCAGAGTCCACCCACCCCACCCCAGCACCTGCCCTCACAAGGCCACCTGGCCACTTGCTTCTCGGGGACCCTCCCCCTGGGTCCCTCCACTCATGGGCGGGGGTGTCTGCTGACAGTGGGTGAGAGCGGGGAGGGGGCACGCGGCCTGGGGGCCTGGGACGGCGTGCGCTGCCAGAGCACTTGGCGAGGAGCCCGCAGGATTGCTTTGTGCTGGGCGGATGTGGGAGGTGGGGTTACCAGGGTTACTGCCAGAGACAGCTCGCAGTGGAGCAGACGCCTGATGTGAGCCTGCTGCGGGCAGGCCGTGCACGGACTCGGCCGTGGCCCCTGGGGCCATGACAGGGGCAGCTTGGTGGGTGGGGGCATCGGACCTGGCAGCACACAGGTGAGGATGCTCTGAGGGAGAATGGGGCTGTGGACAGGTTCTGTGTGGGAGCTCCAGCCAGAGCCACAGCGGGTCACACAGAGCAGATGCGGCCTGTCTCCCCATATCACCCCACTGCCTCCCCCGTCCTCCCTGCCCCCACCCTGTGCTCTGGCCCAGCCAGGCCCAACTTCTCAGGCTGGATGCCTCACTTCCACCCACTGGCCCCCGAGGTCAGAGAACCCTGGTGTCGGCCTGCACCTCTCGACCCTTGCGTAGCCCACGTGCCCAGCTTCCCTCCCATCCCGCCACCCACCTGCTCGGCTGCTCCCCTGGGAAGTGCGGGGTTCCCTACGGGGGCAGCCCCTGCGGTCCTCACTCAGAGCTGTCCCTGCAGGCCAGGGTAGGAGAGCAAGGCCCAGACCACAGCACAATTTCTAGAGAAGCAAGACCACACCAGCCGGTGAGCCAGAGAGCTGGTCTTTCTGGAAATTGCGGGGTTCACGGGGCTGTGGGGGCAGTGTGGGGGCAGTGTGGGGAGGGTCAGGTCTGGCCCGTCACTCGGCACTCAGCATGGTCTGCAAGTAGTGAAGGAACCAGCCAGGGAACAAGCCCATCAGGGATGAGCCAGCCCCCCCGTCCCAGGCCATACTGGGCGGCACACTCAGGAGCCGGGAGGCCTGCGATGTCTGACACGAGGTCATGTCTGGTTTGTGTGGCTCATCGAGGCACTGGAGTCGGGACAGACGGGACCTGTGGGGACTGTGCCAGGGGAGGGGGGGTCAGATATTGGGGCTTGAATGTGGGAGAGACCCACGCTGCCAGGAGCGTCATCTGAAGGTGTGGACGATCAGGGACATGGGCCCACTGCCCACGGGAAGGAGGCTTGACTCAGGCACCCCGCGGCAAGACGCTGTGCTCTCCTGGGGAGAGCCAGGTTTGAACTGTTAGGTGGATGTTCTTGAGCAAGGCAAGGCGAGGACACGGTGGCCGTGAGCGCATGCCCAGGAATGTGGGGGACACACGCCCTCGGGGGGCTTGGCCAGGAGAGCACCGGCAGAGGTGGGAAAACTGCCCACTCCCCAGCTGGCTTCCTAAGCAAGGCAGAGCGGCCGCAGAGGGAAGGCCAGGAGGGTGGCCTGCACGGGAGCAGGGGAGCACGGCACTAGGCCTGGCTGCAGGGACCAGGGGGACAAAGCCTGGGTCGGGGGAGGGACCGCCGGAAGTGGACGACCGCGCAGGGCCTGCAGGGCGAGCGGGGAGAGCCCACAGAGCGGACTCCAGCAGGACCGCAGTGAGGCAGCTCCGGGTGCTGAAGGGCGTGGGCTTCGAGCCTCAAGGCAAAGGGGCCTTGAAGATTTGGAAGGAGGAGGAGGAGCGAAGGGTCAAAGCATCGCCTGTGTATCTCCCGAGGGCAGGTTTGTTTCTCTGACAGACAGAGCCCCCGCTTGTGGCTCTGACCACATCTGGATGGAAATGGGTTAGAGTCAAGGTAGGACTGAGCTGAGGTCACGGCCATAGGCAGCTGTGTGGGCTGCTAAGGGACCCAGAAGCCTCTGTCCCTCCTTCTGTCTGGGTGCTCAACCTCCCAGGGCACAAGAAGAGCCTCTGGGGTTCAGCTGAGGCTAATGAGGCCGTCATTGACTCGGCTTCTCCCCCAAAGGAGACCCAGGCCCTCCCGCCTGGAGACCCCCAGACCAAGCCACCAAATAAGCAGGGACCTTCCTGCCAGGCTGGGGGGCTTCTCTGCATCTCTGCTCCGGGCCTGGGACGCAGCGCACCCAGCAGCCCAGGGGAAGGAGAGCGATGGGAGAGCGCGTGCGAGACCGACCCCAGGTGGCACTGGGCGGGGGCGTGCAGGGGCGGCGGGATC
>NW_027397185.1:867508-881857 GCF_003265705.2 Callorhinus ursinus | reverse complement strand
GCCACCCGGGGGAGCTGGCGGGCCGTCCACGGGCGGCGGGATCCGGGCTCACCCCGGGGAGCGGGCAAATGTTACAACTTGTCACCCATCTGATTGTAGAAGCTCTTTCCTATATGTCCGCAAAAGGACCTCGCACTTTTTCTTTGAAATCAAGGTGTAATTACATACAGTAAAATGGACACAGTTTGGTGGGTCTTGACACACAAACACATGTGTAACCAACACCCCCATCCATCACAGAGCGCTCCCATCACCCGGCCCGGTGCGGTCCGGTAGAACTTTCCACAGGGACCGGAAGGTCCCATTTCTAACCAACCACCTTGGTAGCCACAGCCACGTTGGTTGGTGGGACTGAGAAACCAAACCTCTCTCTTCATTTGTGGTTTCACTTAATTTAAGTGTCACAGGTGCGTGCGGTGAGTGGGAGGCGTGAGGGGCAATGTTCCCTCAGGCGCCTTCCACTTGGGCTGGTTCTCCAACCTGAACTCAGGAGGACCCCGCGCCCTGGTTTCTGCCCCCATCTGCGACTGCGCCAGCCCCCGTCAGCAGCGCACTGCGCTCCGTTTCTGGCCGGGGCGGGGGAAACAGTAGCTGTCCACCCTTGCTTCTGTGGGTGCGGACTTGGCTGGCTCTAGGCTGGTGCCAGTGTTGCAAATGTCCCCGGGGTTTTGGGCCGCTGCTGTGCCCCATCTGGCCAGGGTCACTCCCTCCTCTGAGCACCCTCCCCCCAGCTGACCGGTCTCCTCCTCCCCAGGTCCCTGGCCGTCGGGCCCCAGTACTCATCCCTGGGCACTCAGCCCATCCTGTGTGCCAGCATCCCCGGCCTGGTCCCCAAGCAGCTGCGCTTCTGCCGAAACTACGTGGAGATCATGCCCAGTGTGGCGGAGGGCGTCAAGATCAGCATCCAGGAGTGCCAGCATCAGTTCCGCGGGCGCCGCTGGAACTGTACCACCGTGAACAACAGCCTGGCCATCTTCGGCCCCGTGCTGGACAAAGGTACGTGGGGCGCCCTTCACGGCCTTCGGGTGGAGGCGGCAAGCCAGGCGGTTGGTGCCACAGGTCCAAGCAGCCCTCTTCATGGGCAGGAGCCGCTCTGTCTTGATCCGCCTCAGTGTCTCCCCTGTGCTCCTCCTGGGAACGGCATCTCCAGCAGGTTGACCTGCTGTGCACACCTCATTCTCTGCGCATCTCCCATGCTCACCTGTTCTGGGGGTTTCCTGGAGCTTGGAGTGAGGTAGTTTCACGCAGAGATTCCTCCTGTTTCCCCTTCCCCAAGGACAAGGCTTCCCACAGGAACCAGGCCTTCAGGGGGGTCTTGGAGAGAAAACACAATCTTTTTTTTTTTAATGGGGGTAGGGGGAGGGACAACAGAGGCACACTTCAGGAGTTATCCAGTGTGCCAAGGCCAGGGAGTTATTTTAGGAAGAGGTAAAAGACAAAGGTTGGGTATCGGTTAACTTTTGGTGAAGAGCAAATTTTCACCAAAGATAGTGGTTTGCACAGTAATAACCATGTGATGAGCGTCCCAACATCTGCCAATCAGAGGGCAGCCGGTGCTGCACTCGGCAGGAGCACCTGAAAGTGGCCTCTGCAATATGGTGGCTGGGGAGGGAGAAAGGCTCCTTTCACTCAGCATGATGTTTTCAGGATCGGTCCACCTGCCCCATGGGTCAGCACTTCCTTCCTTCCCATGGATGAATAGTATTCCACTGTGTGGATCGCTGCATTTTATTATGCATTCATCGTTGATGGTCATTTGGGTTATTTCCACCTTGTGGCTATTGTGAACAGAGCTGCTATGGACATTTTTGTACAAGTATCTGTTGGAATACCGGTTTTCAAATCTTTGGGATATATTCCTAGGAGTGGAGTTGTTCTGTATAAGACTTGGAGGAAACACCACACTGTTTTCCACAGGGGCTGCACCATCTTACGTTCCCGTGAGCAGTGCGCGAGGGTTCCAGTTTCTCCCCATCCTCACCACCACGTTATTTCTGCCTCGTTCCTTATCCAGCCCAGTGGGTGCGAAGGGTTATCACATTATGGTTTTTATTTGTGTCTCTCTGATGGCTGATGATGTTGAGCATCTTTTCATGGGCTTGTTGTTCATCTGTATGTCTTCTTTGGAGGAGTGTCTATTCAAATTCTTTGCCCAATTTTTAAAAAGATTTCTTTACTTATTTGAGAGAGAGCACACATGGAGGGGAGAGGCAGAGGGAGAGAAAGAATCTCAAGCGCTGAGCACAGAGCCGAACTTGGGCTTGATCCCACGACCCTGAGATCATGTCCTGAGCCAAAACCAAGAGTCGGATGCCCAGTTTACTGTGCTACCCAGGCGCCCCTGCCCAGTTTTTTAATTGGGGTGCTTGCTTGTCTTTTTGTTGTTGAGTTGTCCGAGCTCTTTATATATTCTAGACACTGAATTTTTATCAGATCCATGATCTGCAAATAAGTTCTCCCATTGTATAGGTGGTCTTTTCATTGTTGTGACAGTGTCCTGGAATGCACAAAAGTTTTAAATTTTGGTGAAGTCCAATTTATATATTGAAATGTCCTATCAAAGTAAGCATTGCCTAATCTAAGGTTACAAAGACTTACACTTACGTTTTCTTCTAAGAGTTTTATAGCTTGATCTTTTACATTTAATCTTTGATTTATAGGGAGTAAATTTTTGTGTATGGTGTGAGGTCAGGGTCCAACTTTATTCTTTTGCATGTGGAAATCCAGTTATTCCAGCACCATCTGTTGTTGAGCAGATTATTTTTTCCCCATTGAATGGTCCTGGTCCCATTGTCAAAAATCAATTGGCCATGGATGTATGGATTTATTTCTTGACTCAATTCCATTCCTTTGGTCTATATGACTATCCTCTTGCCAATTCCACACTATTTTGATGGCTGTAGCTCTGTAGTATGTTTTGAAGTCAGGAAGTGCCAATCAAATCCTCCATTCTGTTTTTCTTTTACAAGATTGTTTTAACAATTTGGGTCCCTTGTAATTCCATATGAATTTCGGATCAACTTCTCCATGCCTGTGAAAAAGGCTTTTGGGATTTTCATGGGCATTACATTCAGTCTGTAGATTATTTAGGGGAGTATTGCCATATTAACAATAATAAGCCTTCTAATCTATGAACATGGGATGACTTTCTGTTTATTTAGGTCCTCCCTGGTTCCCTCTAGCAACGTTTTGTAGTTTTCAGCGTATAAGTCTTGTACCTCCTTCGGTAATGCATTTCTAAGTATTTTTTTTTCCTTTTTGATGTTATTGTAAATGGAATTGTTCTCTTATTTTCCTTTCTGAACTATTCATTGCTACTATATAAAATACAAATAATTTTTGTTTTGATCCTGTATCCTGCAACTTTACTTAATTTTTTGGTAGCTTTGAGAAGTTTTTTGTAGGTTCCCTAGGATTTTTCTATATGTAGGATCATGTCACCTCTGAATGGTAACATTTTAATTCTTCCTGTCCAATTTGTATACCGTTGATATCTTCTTCTTGCCTAATTGCTCTATGTTGAGTAGCAGTGGTGAGAGTGGGCACCCTTGTCTTTTTCCTGATCTTAAGGAGAAACATTTCAGTCTTTCACCATCAAGTAAGAGGTTTGCTGTGGGTTATCCATAACGGCCTTTTATCTGGTTGAGGAAATTCATTTCTATTCCTCATCTGTTGAATTTTGTATCATGAGAGGATGTTGGATTATATCAAATGCTTTTTCTGCTCCAATTAAGATGCCCACATTGTTTTATTCCTTCATTCTCTTAACGTGATGTGTTATTATTGGTTGATTTTCCTACACTGAAGCATCCTTGCATTCTTGGAATAAATCCCCATTGGTCATGGTCAATAATCCCTTTAACATGCTGGAGGATTTGGTTTGCAAGCATTTTGTTGAGGATTTCTGCATCAATATTTACAAGGGACATTGTTCTGTAGTTCTCTTTCCCTTTAGTGTCTTTGTCTGACTTTGATATCAGGGCAACACTGGCCTCAGAGAATGAGTTAGCAAATGTTTCCTGCTCTTCTGCATTTTGTAAGAGCTTGAGGAGCATCGAAGTTGATTCTTCTTTAATTGTTTGGTAGGATCCACCAGTGAAGCTTTGCTTTCTTGGGAGGTTTTAAATTACTGGTTCAATCTCATTACTTGTTATAGGTCTGTTCAGATGTTCTATTTCTTCTTAAGTCAGTTCTGGTATTTGTGTGTGTCTAGGAATGTATCCATTTCATCTGGGTCAATGTTTCATTTGGAAGGATAGTCTTGCCAAATGTAGAATTCTTAGTTGACAGTGTTTTCCTTCAGTACCTGATATATATCACCACTGCCTTCTGACTCTGGTTTCTGATGAGAAATTGTGTGTTAGTCTCATGCAGAACCCTTTGTACCTGACACGATGCCTCTTGCTGTTTTAAAGATTCTCTTTGTCTCTGTCTTTTGATGGTTAATTAAAATATGTCTCAGTGTGGATCTCTCTATATTTATACAACTTGAAGTTTATTGAGCTGCCTGGAAATATTAATTCAAGTCCTTTATCAAATTTGAAACTTTTGGGCCATTATTTCTTCAAATATTCTTTCTGCCTATTTCTCTCTATCCTCTCCTGCAATGTGGTGTTTGTTGCTACATTTGATGGTGTCCCACAGGTCTGTTCATTTTTCTTCATTCTTTTTTCTTTCTGCTCCTCAGGCTGCATAATTGCAGTTTCACTACCTTCAGGGTCACTGATTCTTTCTTCCGCTGCTCAGCTGTGCTGTTGAAAACCTCTAACAAATATTCTGTTTCACAGTTACCATACTTGTCAGCACCACAATTTCTATTTGGTTGCTTTTTGTCATTTCTATTTCTTCACTGATATTCTGTCTTTGTTGAGACTTTGTTCTCTTGGTTTCTTTTATCCCTTTGAGCATATTTAGGACAGTTGATTCAGAGTCTTTGCCTGGTACATCCAATATTTGTGCTTCCTTGGGATACTTTCTGGTAATGTCCATTTTCTGTGAATGGCTTGTACTTCCTTGTGTCTTTGCATGCCTTGTAATTTTTTGTTGGAATCTGTGCCTTTTGATCATTATGAGATGGTCACTCAGGAAATCAAATTCTTTCCCCTCCTAAGTCTGGTGTGCTTGCTGTGGTTGTAGTTGCTTGTTAGTTTAATGGCTTGTCTTTAGCTTGTGGTCAGCTAGTGGTTTGGCAAAAATTTCCTTAATGTCTTGGAGGGGAAAAAAAAGAAAAGAAAACCAAGCAAAGAAAGAAGACTTCTCTGGTCTTTGCAGATTTTATGTGTTGTGCAGGCTGTCAACATTAGCTTGTCTGCTCACAGCCCTGCCTTAGCCTTTGCTTCCTGCCTGCACTGAGCCTGAAGATCAGCTGTGGATAGAAGTCCACAATCTCTCCTGAGCATGCTCTCTGCCCTTGGTGTGCACATGGCTTTAACTCTCCTGGTACACACAGCAGCTTTTCAAACCCTTCATTCCCCAAAGCAACTGTCCCCAAACTTTTTCCCCCAGATGGTTACTATGTCTATTGTTGGCCCCAACTATAATTTTTTGCCCCACACGGCAGCACTTGTTCATTTGATTTTCAGTGTTTTCCAGGATTATCCTCTGCTTAGCCACTGTTCTACCCTGAGAGAGCTCTGAGGTAGGCATGTTTTTCAGGTCAAAACACACAAATTCTTGAGGAGCAGCCTCCACTCTGCTCCTTATGGAACCATCCACCCACATGGGAACAATTCACATTACCACATCAAGACTTCACTGTGCCAGGCAGGGTGGTGCTGTGACCAAATAAAAACGCCTCAAAGCTCTTCTAACTTGTCAGAGACACCTTTTCCTTGATTCAGCATTTGCTTGGTTGCTGAAAACCTTGACTCCCTTCCAGGGCTCTGATAGCTTTGGCTCTGACAGTTTCTGCCCCATTCTTTCCATGTTTCTGTGGAGGGATGGGCCCTTGGAGCTCCTCACTCTGCCAGTTTGCTGGTGCCACTCCATACCACCTTTCCCAAACTGGCCTTAGAGGACAGACAGTGCCACGTTCTGTTAGTGGAGGCAGTTACAAAGGCCCACTTGGGTTCTAGGGTAGGGGACCCAGGCCGCACCCTTCAGTGGCATATCGAGGTCCCCAAGGGAGACAAGCATGAAGGATGGAACATGCACCGGTGCAGCTACCTCTGGAATGCAGAGGAAGGAAGGACAAGAGATGTCTGGGAGGAAGATACACTGGGCCCTGGGACCGCTGGTGTGCATGGAGGAGAAGACAGCTGAGGAGGGGTCCCGAGAGTGCAACCAAGCATTGCATGGAGGGTTGGTGGTGCCAGATTGCATTTGTTCAAGGGCCTGAGGCTCCCCTACTTCAGCCCCACAGGCCATGTAGGGAAGGGAGGGGGAGCACACCACGTGACCTTGACTGGTGAGTCAGTTGGCTTCCTGGGGTGTCAGCGTCCCTGTCTATAAAATGGGAGACTAATTGCCACTCAGCTGACTTCACAGAGCTGCTGGTAGGGCTAATTACATGGTAGTCCCCACAGGGACAGCTGCTGCCAAGTGTGGGAGGAGTTAGGGTCTCAGGTTGCTGTGGTACATCAGCCGTGTGAGGGCCTGTGTGTGTGTGTGTATTTGTAAGTGTGTGTGGTGTGGTGTGGTGTGCATGCATGTTGTGTGCATTTGTGTGGTGGGTGAGTGTACACGTATGGTATATGCATATGTGTGCATGAGTGTGTGCATGCATGTGTATGGTATGCATCTGTGAGCACACATGTGTGTGAACGAATGTACACATTCATGTGCATGCAGGTGTGTGCAGATGTGTGCGCACATGTGAACACACCCGTGTGGCATGGTTGCTACCCACACAGGTCCTCCGCTGTACCAGTGGTGTTGTGGCCTGAGGAGGTATATTCAGCTGGCCCCTAGACACCCCTGAATGTTTCCTACTCCCCCCAGGTGAGAAGAAATGTCAGGGATTTCAGGAAGGAGATGGGAGCCTGACCTACCTGAAGAAGCTGCTAACTGGGTGGTGGAGGAAGGCAATGTCAGGCAGGGTCAGACCCCACCTGGAAGCCAGGAAAGGAAGCATGGGCTTACTTCTGGGCTCTGTTCTACCCCATGGTCCACATGTCGGTTCTCTGCCTGTTCTGCAGGACAGTTGGAAATCAGGAAGTGTGAATCCTCCAGCTTTGTTCTGCTTTTTCAAGACTGTCCTCACTATCCAGGACCCCTTGCCATTCTGTATGGATTTTAGGATCAGCTTGTCAGTTTCTGCAAAAACAAAAGCTCACATTTTTAAGGAGTGTGTTGAATCTGCAGATCACCTTGGGGAATATTGCCATCTTGATATTAAGCCACCCAATCCATGAACATGGGATGTCTTTCCATGAATTTAGGCTTTCTTCAGTTTCTTTCAATGACACGGGCACTTTTCAGCATACAAACCTTGCGCTTCGTTTGCTAAATCAGTTCCAAAGTATTTCACTCTTCCTGATGCTGTTGTAAGTGGAATTGTTTCCTTAATCTCACTTTTGGATTGTTCATTGCTGGTGCATAGAAAAGCATGATTGGTTTCTAATATCGAGCTCATGCTCTGTAATGTTGCTGAAGGTTTATCAGTTCTGAGAGATGTTTTGTGCGTTCCGTAGGATTTTCATATCATTGGCTAACAGGAACAGTTTTCCTTCTTCCCTCAAATCTGGATACCCTTTCTTTTTCTTGCTCCTTGCCCTGGCTGGAGCCTCTGGGACAATGTTGGGTGGCAGTGAGCAGAATGAGCACCCCTGACTTCCTCCTAATCTCAAAAGTGGCTTTCAGTCTTTTACCACTGGGTATACAGTTCTTAAGTTTTAAAGATCCAGGTGTGAGGATCTTCATTCATATCAATCGACCGGTGACATGAGAGAATTTTGATATAATGTGGCTCTCAATTCTTTGAGTTTTTTTCTGAGTGATATGTGACAAAAATCGCATAATGATCTATTAGCAAAAAGTTTTTAAAATCTGTCAGCTTGTGGCCCAGCTGGGTCCTCCTTTCACTCTGTGGAAAACAAGTTGGATGATGACCTGATTTGCACGGAGCTCCACGGCCCAATTGTTACCAGCATGGCCCGGAAGCCTGCAAGTCCCCTCCTGGGACAAGTGGGAGATGGTGGTTGTAGGGTGCAGGCAGAGAGGAAGGGAGGGTGCCTTGGAACCACCCATGCTGTCCGAGGATCCTGGCCTACTTCCATGCACCCCGCTGGGACACACAGACCTGCCCTGGAGTCCCCTGGGGTCAGCCATCATTCCCACTGGGATGCGGCATCACCCCGCCCCCCCGCCGGCCGCAAGCTCCATCCTTGCCCCATATGTTCATATATCGGGCTGCATCATCTCAGAGCCAAACCCACAACTCTCCAGTTATGCTCGGACATGCCTGCAAGCTTCTCAGTCGGGGTAGCCTCCGAGGGCCCTTGGCCTCTTCACCCACTCTCTGCCACTCTGCCCTTCTGCATTACCACCCCCCCTCCCCGGGCCCTCTCCCGGGGTCTTATCCACTCCCCACCTGCTTTAGACATCGCTGCTGCGCACAGACTTCCCCGCCCATCCAGAGCGACCTGTCTCTGCACCCTGTCCTCACTGCTCCCCACAGTCTGAAACTGGCTCCATCCCCGCAATCCCCATTCTCTCCAGCTCCATCTTAGCTTTCAACCCTCTGCCCAGGCCCCCAGAGCTGCCCCACGTTTCCTGACTCCGTCCCCACCACCAGTCTCCCGGGACAAGCACCAGGCCCTGCAGGGTACCCTCAGGTCTGCCGGGGTACCCTGTCACACACAGCAGGTGTTCATGCAGCACAAATGGAAGGCAGCTGCTAGGGGGGTGCCAAGGAGTGCTTGGCACAGAGCTGGTGCTTCAGAAGGAGGTGCTGAGCGGATGGGAGGTGGGCTTCCCAGGGGAGGTGGCACCTGAGCTGGATCTCAAAAGTTTTTCTCTCTCTCTTTAAAACGTATTTACAGTGCTTTCTGGGGGCTGTGCTAAGTGTTTTCACACAGCAGGAACTTGAGTCCTAACCCCATCCAACCAGCTGCTGCCAGGGTTGCAAGTGAGGACGCCGAGGAGCGGTGCAGGGGTCAGGCCGGGACTCCTGTGTGGGGGTCTGTGGGGAGCTGGGAATACTTGGCAGGGCTCTGGGAGGAGAGCGGAGCTCTCTGCTGGGACAGCAGGCCCTCCTGTGCCCAGGGGGTGGGCACCCAAGGAGCAGACAAGCCTCTGGCTTCTGGGCTGTGGTCCTAGAGAGCTCCCACCCTCCCCTGCACCCCCTTGTTCCTTGAAAGCCTGTGTCCTGGCCCCTCTCCTGCAAAATGTCCACTTACACCAATGTCCATGTCCCCTCCCAAGACCCCCCATGTCCACTCCCCTCCCCCAAGTCCAACTCCCCACATCCACCCCCCAGGACCCCCAGGTCGCCCCCCCCCATGTCCACACTCCTTTCTCTGCCCTCCACTCCCTCTGCCCCTCTTGTCTGTTCCCTCTCCCCCGACCCTTCTCCCATTTCTGCTGGATGAAAATGGCCTCAGCCCCCAGGCCCTCACCGCTTGGCTTTAATGGAAGGAGAAAGGCCCCTCTCCCCCTTGCCTGCTGCAGGGCTGAGAAATGGCAGAATTCATTGTGGCCAAAGAGCTGAATGGCCCTCGAGGAAGGAGCCGCCAGGTACCCCAGAGAGAAGCCAGCTCTGGGAGGCCATTGTGGAGGCCCCAGCCTGCCCGCCTGGCCGCGCCTGTGGTAATCAATCTGATTGGATTAGGGTCAGGGCAACCCTAATCGTGTCAGAGGTCACCCAGGCTTTGTGGCAGGGTCCACGGGGCGCCTGGCCACCCCTGCTGAGGCGGCCTCTTGAACAGAGCTTAATGCCGCCCAGCCAGCTGAGGAGAGGGGCCCAGCCCTGTGTGGACGTGTGCGAGCGTGTGCATGTGTGTGTGAGCACGTGTGTGGGGGGCTGGCCGCCTAGCCTGGGGCTGGGGGCTGGGTCGTGCAGCCGGACCTCTGGAAGCCGCCGGAGCAGAGCGTGGGGTTGGGCGCTAGAAGTGAGCCCAGGCTGGGAAGAACTGCCCTTTGCCCTTGCTCCAGAAGGCAGCAGACCCCGTGTAACTTGCGTTGTGGGGCGGAAAGCATTTGAAGAATTTTGAGTGCGTGGCAGCTATCTGTCCCTCCAGGCAGGCCCCCAGGCACCTGAAGGGCCTGCTTTCCCCGAGAGCTGGCCAACACCTCCTCTTGACCGCCAGGGAGGTGAGGGAGGGGGTGGGGAAGACACAGGGCAGGCAAGACTGGTCCCAGGGCTCAGGGCCCCAGCAGACAGGCCCACTGAGGCCCACTGCCAGTCTGGAGGAGGTCCGGCGAGGACGTGCCCCCGAGGGAGCTCAGTGGCCACCGTGGCACAGGTCCAGGCCAGCGGGCTTTTGGGGAGCACGTAACTGCAGGAAGAGGGGAACGGGACCCTTGGTGCCTGTCCCCCCAGCACCCCAGCCTGCATTGTCCACTCACTCAGAGTGGCTACCCTGGGGTCTCAGGGCCAGGGGGACGCTGGGCCTGCCCCTCTGCATCAGGGAGCAGGAGTCCCCAGCAGTATCCGGGGAGGGGGCTTCACTGCCCATGCAGAGAGATGGGCTGGCCCTCACCTGGGGGTCTCCACCTGGACCTCACCCACTAGGCAGCCGAGATGGGGGCTTAAGGACGATACCACGTCAGTCCTGGTCCATACTGCAGGGCTCCGTGAGCCTCTGGGGCGGGGTCCACAGGTGTCAATCACGTTTTCAGCAAGGGTGTGCGCTCCCCCAGATGGTGACCTTCCTTCGCAGCCCCCTGCCGCTGTCCTCGGTCAGTCTCCTTGAGGCCCTGCGCTGGGGAGGAGGTGGTGGGCACATCTCCCCCGGGGCAACTCCCAGAGGAGCCCCTCCCCGCGGTCGAGCTCCAGGGGGTGGTCTGTCGGCCGCCCTGCGTGTCTGGGGCCAGCTCTCAGGCTCGGGGCTGGGGCAGGCCGGCCAGGACGGCCCAAGCCTCAAGCCGCAGGGCTCAGGAGGGGCCGGGGAGGAGACGCAGGCCCTGGGGGGAAGCGGCGTCCCGCCCGAATCCAGGTTGCGACCCCTGACCGCCATCGGAAAGTGTTTCGGTTCGCGGTGGCTGGGGGGCTCGGCCGGTCTCCACGGCCTCCCCTGTATATCATTAACTCTGCCCAGCGGGGGGGTGTGGAGGGGCCAGGAGAGACCCCGGCGACACCCCGCCGCGCCCGGCTCGGAACACAATGTCCCCACGACGAGGACAAGATTAAGCACAAGGGAAAGTGAAATGCTGGGGGCGATTCACACGCCCTCGGGGGAGCTGCGCTGCGGCGTGTGAATAGCGCGCCCCTCTCGCGCCGCCGGCCCCTGCGCCGCGCATACCTCCCGGTTGCTAGGACGGGCTTGCTACGGCCTAATCGCCGACGAGGGGGAAATTCATATAAAATATCGCGGGCCATTGTGGGCCTAACGCGGCGTGACAGTGCCTCACAAAGCCAGATTCATTAGCCCCAGCAGGTAATCAGGACGCCGGCCGCGCCGCCGGCCGGGCGGTGTCAGGGGCCGCGGCCGCAGTGGGGCGCGGGCCGCATTCCGCTCTCAGGTGGCTCCTCCTTTGTGCGGGACGCGGCCGGGGGTTAACGAATGCCGCCGCATCGGCCCCTCCCGGACGCTGCCCGCTGCAGGACCGAGGAAGGTGGGCATCGGCGGAGGGGCCGAACCAGCTGGCCCAGGGCTCTGGCCGTCCTCCTGGCGGTCTGGCCGCTGCGTCTTGGGGCCAACTTACCGCATGTTCTTACTGGCCAGAGGGAGGGAGGTGGGAGCATCTGCTGGCCTCTGCACCTGCCCAGGTGGTGCAGGACCTGCTCGTCTGTGTCCCCCACCCTCCGCCCCTCACCAGCCAGGCGGGCAGTGCCCTGGGAGGCCCCAGAGGGCGATGCCACCTTGTCGTCTGGGTCTGGGGTATGCTGGGGGTGCCGGACGCTGAGAGCTGGTAACGATGCTCCAGGAGCAGTGGCTGGGAGCAGAGAGAAGCCTGGGGGCTTGGCACCTCCAGGAGCCCAGGCTCCGGGAAGGCCCATCCAGCCGTGAGCACTGCAGCTGCCGAAAGGAGCATGCCGTTTGCTCAGAGCGCCAGGAGGACTCGGCAAGGGTCCAGGCTGACAGGGCTGGCCTGTAGGATGGGGGATGCACCCCCACACACCTGGTTCTGATAGGCAGGACCTGCAACTCTCGGGGGAGCTCACCCCCTACCCTGCCCTGGGCCTAAGTCTCTGCCTCCCATTTGCCGACTGGAGACAGGCCCCTAAGTCCCACATGCTGGTGACCAGGGGCCAGCCGTTGTGTAGAGGCCAGGCAGAAGGTCTGCAGCCCACTGCAGGAAGGAGGGGATGTCAGAGATCCCCCAAGATAGCCCCCCATGTCCCTCTGATGTGGAGATTTCAGAGCCCCCCATATTAGCCTCTCTGTGTCCTCCTGATGGGGAGAGGAAACTGAGCCTCCATATTAGCTCCTCGGAGTACCTCTGAATAAAGTGGTGTCAGGGCCCCCCATACTAATCCCCTGATGTCCCTCTGATGGGGGATTTATCAGAGCCCTCCATGCTACCACCCCCATACATCCATCTTAAGGACGTGGTATCGGAGACTCCCTTCCCCCACCCCATGCTCCCTACTCTCTCCTGCCCAGGTACCATTTGGGGGCTTCCTTCCACAGGCCTGCTGGGTCTGGCCACCATCTGGAGGAGGGGTGGTGGGTCTGTGAGTCATGGTGCCCTGGGCTATAATAGAGCCTGGGGGTTTAGCCCAGGGTTGCGTCAGAATCACCTGGGGACCCTTTTAAAGAAATAGGTGTCCCTCCAAGAACCATGGCCCCGGGGCCCAATGTGTGTACGTCGTGATACGCTGCCCGGGGAGGCTGTTGCTGGGGCAGCCCCTAGCCCTCCTCCCTGCAGGGCGTCCAGAGGGGTCCACCCAGGCAGGCAGAATGTCCCAGGAACTCCATTTCATTGATCGGGGTCACATCGGAAGCACAGCCCCCTTCCGGGAACCTCTGCTGCCGGAGATCACACGTGTGTCTCAGAAAGGCCCCGCCAGCACCCCCTTAGTCTCATCCCAGGAGCATATGTCCCTCTCCTCATCAGTGTGCACCACCACAGTCTTCCCCCAGGAGAGGGCAGGTGGGCCCCGCTAGCTCAAGGATGCAGCCACCAAAAATACCTGGTGGAGTCTCTGGGCCCCTTGTTGGGGGTGCAGGAGCCTCTCCCCGGGTCCTGTCTGGGCTCAGCGTTCGCTGCTGTGGGTGAGTAGCGGGTCAGCCACTGAGCTGCTCTGAGCGTGCTGGGGCTGAGGGGGCCTGCGGGACCCACGGCAGTTGTAGGCAGAGAGGAGTGGCCCTCTTCCTGTCTGGGCCAGTTCTCTCAACAGTGATACAAGGATCTGCCAGACCCAAGGCAGGATGACCTGTTGGTCCCTGCTGAAACGGCCTCCTGGGTGACCTCTCTGCAGGAAGGTTAGCTCCAGAACAGAGGCTGCAGCCTCCTTGTCCGCTAAGAACACAGTCAGTGCTCAGTTAACCGTTGCCAGTTGCCAACTTCATGGTGAAATGTGAAGGATGAACTTTCTTCAGCACAAAGTACCCTAGAAACATAACCTTTTTGTGTGTTAAAAGGCTTTTTCCGGAAATTATGATAGTTATTTTTTTATATGTCTTATTCTCCCACAAGAGAAGTAAAAGTAACACTTGGCGATCCTAATTCGGTCCTCAAATGATCTCTGGTACTTGACAAGCCTGTGAAATTCGAATCTGGAAAGAAGAATTTGTTAAGAGCCCTCTAATTTTAAAGTTCTGAAACCCAAGGGGGCAAAGCTACTGCCGAAGCCCATCTCATGGGTGACACATAAGGTTCCACTAGCCTGGCTCTGATGGAACACTGTGGGGCTGCTCTCCCTGCCCTATGCCAGACACCCAGCTCTCACCACACAGGACTCCCTCAGCTGCCCTGGACTTTACTCATCCATCCATCTACCACCCATCCACCCATCCATAAATCCATCCATCCATCCACATCCACATCCATCCATCCATAAATCCATCCATCCATCCATCCATCCATCCATCCATCCATCCATCCACATCCACCCATCCATCCATCCATAAATCCATCCATCCATCCATCCATCCATCCACATCCACCCATCCACCCATCCATAAATCCATCCATCCATCCACATCCACCCATCCATCCATCCATAAATCCATCCATCCATCCATCCATCCACCCATCCACCCATCCATCCACCCATCCATAAATCCATCCATCCATCCATCC
>NW_027397185.1:851907-867408 GCF_003265705.2 Callorhinus ursinus | reverse complement strand
CACCCATCCATCCATCCATAAATCCATCCATCCATCCATCCATCCATCCATCCATCCATCCATAAATCCATCCATCCATCCATCTATCCACCCATCCATCCATCCATCCACCCATCCATCCATCCATCCATCCATCCATCCATCCATCCATCCATCCACCCATCCATCCATCCACCCATCCCCAGAGCCATCCATCTACCCACCCACCCAATCAGCCAGTCAGCCACTCACCCACCCATTCATCTACCCATCCATCCATCCCAATCCTGCCCCAGAGTTCAACTTGCCAAGCCTCACTGTGTGTCACTATTTCCCCTATTCTATCTCTCATGAACTGTAAGGCAGGTGACTTAGCACAGCTCAAAGCCAAGAACCTGATCCACAACAGCAGAGCCTCTCACTAAAGGCAGGATTCCCCTAGTTCACCCTCCTCCTTTCCAGTGCAGGGATTCTTTCCACTGGAGAGTGGGTCATCCAGCTTCTCCTTAATTAACAATTGGATGGGTAGTTCATTCAACTTTTGAAAACCTGGATTGTTAGAAATTTCACCAGACAGAGCAGCAATCCATTTTCTTGCAGATTTCTTACCTTGGTTCTTGAGAATGGACACCTTACATTTTACCCACTTCATATTCCTACTTCTGAGCCTAGGGTGTAGCTCTTTATAGACTCTCAGATCCTGGATGGATGGATAGATGGACCCTGAGTGGATAAAAGGGTGGTTGGTGGATGGATGCATGGGTAGACGGATAAATGGATGGTGGACAGACAAATGGATGGTGGATGGATGAATAGATGGGTAAATAGATCTAGATGGATAAATGGTTGGTGGGTGGACAGACAGAAGGATGAACGGAAGGATGGTAGATGAATGGAAGGGGGGATAGATCACTGATACTTTGCAAGAACTCAACAAATAATTGCTAATGAAACAACGTCAAGTTTCTAGCAAAGATGACCTTCCCCAGGGAGGATGCTTAACTCACAGAACAACTTTGTCACTACGTCCCCTCCCTTCTTCCTTTTTCCCACCCCGACCTCAATTCGGAAACGGTGACACTCATTTTCCGTATGTCTTACCCTCTCACGGAAAAGTGACAACACCTGGTGGTCCTAGTTCTGTCCTCAAATGATCTCTGGTAGTTGACGGGCCTGTGACATCCAAGTCTGGAAACAAGATCAGTCCAGTTCTGGAGTGCTGAGACCCAGGGGGGCAAAGCCCACCTCACAGGTGTGAAGAAGCACCCCGGGGCCAGCAGGGCAGGCCTGAGCAGCTCCAAAGGCTCGGGCCAACTCTATCCCAGGGGCCCGTGCGCCCTCTTCCTCTCTTGACCTGCCGGAGCCCATTGCCGGTGACGGTGACAGAGGTGTTTCCAATCTCGTTCCAAAAATGTGATTCCCTTCCCACGGTGGGATGGCTCGCCTCCCGCGCCCTAGCTGCCTCTGTTGTGTAAACAGAAGCAGAAACCTCTGACAAAGCTGCTGTGGGTGGCTAAGAACTTTGCTGTGACTGGGGCAGCTGCCAGGGCTCCAGACCCTGGTCCGGGTGCTTACGGTGCCCTCCTCACCCACGGCCTCAGGGGAGCCCTGTCCCACCTCCTGCAAAGCCTGAGGCTGCCCCAGCCAGTCAGACCGTGACCTTCCTTTTTCAAACCCCTGTGGAAATCTGGTAAAAGCAATGGGTTCTCTATCCAAACACACACACACACACACACACACCCCACAAGTTTTCCGGCATGCCCTTGATTCCTGCTCACGGGGAAACCTGCCCAGAGACCCCTGGATCAGAAGCCCCACTACTGTGGGGTGTCACCTGGACACACTGCAGGCCTTCCTTCTGCACGGCCTCAGCATGTATTTTAGTGTTTTCTTTAGAAAGAATTGTAGACATACAGAAGCATCACAGGAATGGTGCCCAGAGTCCATGTCCCCTCCCAGACCTCCCCCAGGGCTGACAGCCCACAAATCCAGCTGCATCCATCAGAACAAAGATCCATCAGTGTTACCTTAACTCCAGACTTTACCCAGATTTCACCTGTTTTTCTGCCTGTCCAGGATCCCATCCTAGGTCCGCCTGGCCCTTGCCCTCCGTGCCCTCAAGAATAGTTGGAGCTTGGGCAGGCCTTTTGGGTTTGTCTGATGTTTCCTGATTCTTTGGTGAGAAGGCCTCCATGGGTGTCCCCCGCCTGCCCCCTGGGGTGCCCACAGCCCTGACCGCTCGGGCAACGTGGGACGGGACAGGTGTCTGCAACTGCGTGGAGGCCGCGTCTTCCATTTTAAGCAGGCTGTCTTTGCCAGAGCAAACCACCTCACGCTTTTCTGGCCATGGGTCTCGTGGCCTCTCCTCAGAGGCGTCTTTTCCTTTGGAGCAAGTTGAAGGCAGGCTACAAAGGTGTCCTCAGCCTTCGGGACGTCATGTGTGATGAGCCCTTTCCTCGCGGGGCAGAAAGGGAGATTGAGGCCCTCAGGGAGGAAGGCCTGGGCAGGGTCACACAGCCAGCTGGTGACAGACCAGGGCAGGACTGAGTTCTTCCTCCAAGTTCAAGGGGGAGCCCCCCTCCCCGCCCCGAGCACGTCCTTCCCCTGGAGTGTGTCTGGTGGCCTGGCCTGTCTGCCTGAGCCTGATAAGCAGCCAAGCCCTTGTGCGGGGAAGAGACAAGGCCCTAGGCTCACGGGCTCTCCCCTTACCTCAGTCTCCTCCAAAACGAATGGTTCTGGCCCTCTGGGCCGGGGTTGGGCGCTCAGGGCCTGGAGAAGGGCCACCAGGGGCCTCGGCCCACTGGAAGCAGCCAGAGGGTGCAGCGGGGAAAGGCCCCGGGTGTGTGCCCTGGGTTCCTGGAGTGCCCAGGACATACAGGCAGGCCCCCCTACAGCGTGCGGGGGAGGCTGCAGGCCGGGGCTCTGGCGGGGCAAGCAAGCAAGGAGCCAAGCCCACCCTCAGAGAAGAACATTCTCTCGGGAAGACAAAGTAAAGGCGTGGCTCTGCTGGAGGGTGGACAGAAGAAGAACAAGTGGTCCATGTTCGGGTCACACTGGTATTTATTCACGGAGGCCTTTGACCCCTCGGAAGGCAGCTCCATGCCTGCCTGATGGGTCGTGTTACAGAAGCAAAGCGAGGCAAGGGCGTCCAGCATCTGGGGGAGCGGCTGACTGGCTGGCCTTTGGGAAAGGGGACAGTGAAGGTTGCTGAGTGGGGAGGGATGGAGAACCAGCCCCCGGGCTCAGATCCTGCTGGGCCTCCCTGTCCCAGCCCAGGGCCCCTGGAAATGAAAGATGAACACGACATAGTCCCTGCCTCAGGGAGCTTCCAGGCTGGGGAGGGGATGAATCAGGAGTAGATTCAGGAGTGGTCAGGGGTGGCCAGGCACTGACCACACCCAGACAGTGTGGCCTGGACCCTGGCCTGAAGAGCAGACAGGGGAAATGGCAGGTGCACATGCCAGGGGAACAGCAGAAATCACTCTAGGGGAGGACGGGGCTGAGTGTGGCTGGAGGCCAGGGAGCAGCTCCAAAGCCGGGAGGGCAGCAGGTGGGGCAGGCCTGTGTGCAGGTCAAGCAAGGACATAACCCCAAGAACTCAGACGGGACCAGGCAGGGCTAGGTGGGCATGAAACAAAGGGCTGTGCCTTCAGCCTGTGTGTGCATGTATCTGTGCGTATGTTTGTGTGTGTGCACATGCACACGTGCTCATGCATGTGTGCATGTGTGCACATGTCTGTACGTGTGTTTGTGTGTGCGCACATAAGTGTATTGTTTGTGTGTGCATGTGTGTTTGCATATGTGCACATCTGCACATGTGTTTGTGTACACATGTCCGTGCATGTGTGCATGTGTGTTTCTGTGTGCACGTTTGTGTGTGCATGCATGTTTGTGTGTGTACATATGTGCATGTGTTTGCATATGTGCATGTCTGTGCATGTGTGCATATGTGCATGTGTTTGTGTGCATGTTTGTGTGTGCGCAGGCTTGTGTGTGCACGTATGTGCATGTGTTTGCATATGTGCACGTCTCTGTGCGTGTGCATGTGTGCATATGTTTGTGTGCATGTTTGTGTGTGCACATGTGTGCATGTGTTTGCATGTGTGCATGTGTTTGTGTGCATGTGTGTGCGTGCATGTTTGTGCGTGCACATACATGCATGTGTGTTTGTGAGTATGTGTGTGTGCACAGACGTGTGACACACACGTGGATGGGGGGAGGCTGGAGGCTGGGGGTGTGGGTTCCCTCCAGGAGCCTCTGATGGTGCAGGTGACAGATGCTGAGGGCTGGACTCACGGGAAGGCCAGGGGTGTGGGGGAGAGGCACGAGATGGTCAATGTGCGTTTTTCAGTGACAGGTGTGTCGGGTGTTGAGTGAGTCTGAGTGTGTGCATGCTGCTGGCTGGAACCTGTGTCGCCATTCCATTGCCTCTGCCTGCCTGGGCTTTGGGGCGTGCAAGCTTGGGGAAGCGTCAGGAGCAGCCCACAGCCTCTGCCTGTCGCCTCTGCTCGCCCCCCAGGATGAAGCCCACCTGCTCATCACCCTCCCAAGACAAAAGCCCCCTGGGCACTGATGTGGGTGGGAAGAGGCAGCCGCACCCCATGATGGGAGCCATTGGGAGCCCCGGCACCGTGCAGGCCTGCTGCCCAGGAGGACCATGGGGACACGCGGGGCACCCACCCCACGCCTGGCATGGGAGGCCTGGTCGGGCCCATCATCACGTCTCTCCTGCTCCCTTCTCCCTTCTGCCAGCCCAGCAAAGGTGGGCTGCCGGGACCACCTCGCAACCGCAGCAGACACCAAGCCTAGGTTCAGCCCCAGGCCCACCGAGCTCCAAAGCCCATGGTTTTCACCTCGGTTTTTAAATCCCTGTTAATCAGCCCATTAGCTCCAGGAGGCCATCATGCTCCCTCCTGCAGAACCTGGCAAAGAGCAGGTGCTCCGTACGCACTTGTGGAGGAATGAGGGAGTTCCACCCGCTCACACAGAGTAGCCCCCTGCCCTTGCCGTCCACTGCAGGGGGTCACTGCTGCGAACCCCCGCCACAGGGCTGCACAGACCCAGGAGGCACGGTGCCCTCATGTAGTCTGAGGAAGCCTGGCTGGGGATCGAGCCTCTGCAAAGCCCCCACACAACCTGTGCTTCTGGGCCTCCCTCAACGCCTCCCACATGCCTCTGTCCACTCCTGGTCAGCCTCACCAGCTCCTTCCCAAGCTCCAGCCCTCCTCCTCTGCCCTTCTGCAAAACCACTTCCCCAGACTCAGTTCCCCCCCCCCCCGCCTTTGGGGGCCTGGGCAGCCTCCGAACCAGCCCCCGGGGCCAGCAGCAACCTGAATGCTGGAGGCCCTCAGAGTCTCCAGGCCCGAGAGCAGGGTTCATCACAGGGCAAAGTGTGCACTGGTCTTGAGCAGGACCCAGAAGGGGTGACCCTTCCTGGAGTTGGGGGGGGAGGGGAAAGTGTGCAGGCAGAATGAGAGGCGCAGGTGGACGGTGTGTGGGCCAGGAGCTGCCACCCAAACAGGCCATTAGGCTGCCAGAAGCTTTCGGCGCAGACATCTGGGTAGGGGGGTCTCTACCCTGGGCTGTTGGGGCCCAAGAAGGAGGTTTTGTTTTCTATCTGCCTTTTCTTGGCAGGTGATTTGAGATTCACCCATGTCATTTATTCTGTTACTGCTAGACAGAATTCCATTTTCCTTTTTCCGTGAGCTGTAGCTGACATATAATATTTAGTTTCAGGTGTACGACATGCTGAATCGATATATGTATGCATTGCAAAATGATCACCACAGTCAGTCTGGTGAATACCCATCACAGCACATGGCTACGGTTGTTTTTCCTGTGAAGACCCATTCTCTTAGCAACCTTTCAAACACAAAGAACAGATTTGTTAGCAGCATCACATCCCCGGGACTGACTTATTTCAGGCCGCAGATTTTTATCCGCTGACCTGTTCGTGGACGTTTGGGAGCCTCCAGACTGGGGCTGTTACAGATAAAGTAGCCGTGACATTTGCTTCCTGGTCTGTGCGAGCACCTGAGTTTCCTCCCGGGCACATACCTAGCTGAATGGCCTGGTCACATGGTAGGTGTCTGGTTTTAAGGAGCTGTCAAACCACTTTGCAAGGGGCAGCACCAATTTCCTTGCCCCCAGCAGCGCTTGGGGTTCCGATTCTGCCCATCCTGGCCAGCACTGGCTAGGAGCTGACCCTCGGATTGCAGGGGTCCCTGCGGCTCCTCACGGGGAGTGACGTCCAGAGCTGCTCCTTGGGCTGGTTGGCCCTCCAAGTATTTTCTCCTGATACGCGCCCTCCTCCTTCGGTCTTCTGCGTGGGGGGCACCCCTCTCCTCCACAGCCCTGCCTGGCCACTTCGGGGACTGAGTCCGGGACCCACGCCCACCCCCAGGGGTGCAGGCCCAGCCCAGCCAGGGGCCGCGATGCACCGGGCCAGGCTCCACCACCCCAGCCCCTGCCAGGTCCTGCCAACCCAGTCGCCTCTCTCCACAGCCACCCGGGAGTCCGCCTTTGTACACGCCATTGCCTCTGCCGGCGTGGCCTTCGCCGTGACACGCTCGTGTGCCGAGGGCTCCGCGGCTATCTGTGGCTGCAGCAGCCGCCACCAGGGCTCCCCGGGCGAGGGCTGGAAGTGGGGTGGCTGCAGTGAGGACATCGAGTTTGGCGGCATGGTGTCTCGAGAGTTTGCAGATGCGCGGGAGAACCGGCCAGACGCCCGCTCCGCGATGAACCGCCACAACAATGAGGCCGGTCGCCAGGTATGTCGGTGGCTCTTGGCTGGCCCTGGGGGTGCGTGCAGTGGGGAGTGTCCTCGGGGTGCACGGCCCTGCATGTTCTCAGGTGCACAGGGAGCTGTCCCCCCAGGCCCCGTGCATCCTGAGGGTGCAGTGAGGGGCCATCTCACCGCAGCCCTGTGGGGTCTGGGGGGTGCACCCTCTGACCACATTCCTGAGGGTCCTGGGCAAATAGGAGCTTTCTGAACAGGATGTGAGCCCTGGTTCCCTGAAGGGTGTGGCTTGGCGGAAGTACCATGGGAGGGCTGTCTCTGGTGGCCAGGCCGGGCATGTGCTCACCTACTGCCCAGGGCTGTCTGAAACAGCCCAGCCCAGTGGCTGCACAAGGGTCGAGGGCATCCCCACAGGGTGGCAGGATGGCAGAAAGGCCTGCCTTGTAGGAGGGCCTGCATGTCCAGGGAGGAGGACAGTGAGGCCCCTACAGCACAGCGTGGGACATTCTGTGATAAGGAAAAGCACACACAAGGTGATGTGGGCACCTCGGAGAAGCCACACCCTCGGCTGGCATCTCAAGAAAAAGCCTTCTGCCAGCAGCAGTGCTGAAAGGAGTGCATGCAAAGTAACACAGTTATCTAGGTGGAGGGAAGCCGGGAGCCTTGGAGCAACCCAAAGCGTACGACAGCCAGTGAGGTCAGCCGGTAGAATAGCATAGGGAGGGCAGAGGAAGAAGGGACGCGGGGACCAAGCTGGAAGGACTGGGTCTGAAGGTCATGGGGAGCCAATGGAGCACAGACCACTTGTGGGACCCAGAGAGCTCCCGTAGATCCGGCAGCACAGAGGTGGTGCTGGCCTTGGAACCAGGGGATCGCAGGGGACCGAGGCGTTGGACGGCCAATGACAGAAGACAGGGTAACGGACTCATCTTCTTGCCCAAGACAAGTACAAACGCAGGACGGAATGTGAGAAGTGTCCTGTAACACGCTAGGAAGAAAACATAGGAGAACATTTCTGTGACCTTGGAGTAGGCCAAGGTTTCCTAAACAGGACCAAAAAGCACTTCCAATGAAAGAAACACGTAGCCATAATGTGGACTGCATTAAAGTAAATAACTTCTGTTCATAAAAAGACACCGATAAAGAGTATAAGGAGGCCGAACAGGAGACTCTGCACAGCTGGAAGAGAACACGATGGGAGTTTCTGGGGAGCTGGTGTTCAGCGGCTGGCAATTTGTGACATTTTGTCAGGTTTTGCATTTATAACATATATACTATTTGTATGTATATTATGCTCCCATAAAGTTATTTTAAGTGTAAAAGAAGTAACCTCCTCTGGTGAGGAGTTAGCCGCTCAAGGGCCAGGAGAAGGCAGGGTCCTGAGCCCAGTACCCAAGGCAGCTTTTGTCCTGATCTGGACAGAGTGCATACACTGAGCTGCACTTCTGGCGGTCTCCCAGAGCTGAGGGGCCCACCAAGGGTGCTGTCTCTAGAAAACCGCTCCTCAGTTTAGGCTGGGACCCTGAGGAGTAAAGGAAAACCAGAAGTAGACCAGCCCTTGCTCACATGTGCAGGCTCGAAAAATCTCAAGATCTGAGAACAGATTATGGTGATCCCAAATTGCTGGTTTTCCCACACACCTGGAAAAAGCAGGCAAATCCTCTTTGGAGGATGATCACCTTATTCAAGGTCAAAAAATGTTTCTACAAATAATTTTTCAAACACAGCATCCAGCACATAATCTAAAGATAACCTGTCACATGAGCTGGTGACACAATGAGTGATCATCGGCAAAAACCACAGAAACAAGTCCACAGGGACTCCAGATACTGGAATTATGAGACACATATTGTGAGAAAAGAAATATGCTTACTTAGGTTTACAAAGCCAAAACGTGAGTCTGAATGAATGTCTCGGCGGGGAACTGGAAACTATAAAAATATAGAATATACTTGGGAAAGAATCACATAGCCGCTATAGAACTGAAGGGTCTATGAGGAATGCCAAAACATAAGCATCCCTCTGTACTCCCCGGAACCCCACTAAAATGACAGTGAATGAATGTTACAACACATAAATACACGAACACTCCTGACCATATGGAAACCAGGAGCTAACGGTGGCAGCAAAAGTTTTCAGACTACGAAGTAGATCCATGAATACTTGGGTCTTAGGGGAAAGTAGAATCTTAAACCAGTAGAGGAGAACTCTGAGAACCAGCCCAGGATTTACTAGTATTGGGTGTCTTGAAAAGTAGAGATAAATAATGGGGCTAAAAATGGGAAGATGGGTTGATAATCTACTTTGTTTTTTTTTTAAGATTTTATTTATTTATTTGACAGAGAGAGAGAGAGAGAGAGAGAGAGAGCAAGAGCAGGAACACAAGCAGGGGGAGTGGGAGAGGGAGAAGCAGGCTTCCCGCTGAGCAGGGAGCCCGATGCGGGGCCCGATCCCAGGACCCTGGGATCATGACCCGAGCCAAAGGCAGATGCTTAATGACTAAGCCACCCAGGTGCCCCCATAATCTACTTTAAAAGCAGTTTATAACCCACCAGGTCTTCTGTCCAACCCCTTCCATCCAGGCAAAGCCCCACCCCCACCCCTTTACCATGGCAGAAGTCAGGAGGGGTGTTCTCCAGGAAGGGCAAAGCACAGTGTGTCTGGACTGAGGGACACAGTGTGTCAAGGACAGTCTGGGTGAAGGTGAGGCTTCCCAAGTGAAAGTAGTCTCCATCTACACATGCCTTTCTCTTCCTAGTCTCTGTATCCCACAGTGAATCTTGATGACCCTCTAGGCAGGAGAATGGAAGATTCTCCCCTGGGGATTGGATCAACCCAAGAAGAGACTCAAACATACTGACTGGGGTTCCCCCATGAAATAATGGAGCCAGGTCACTGTATAGCGAGGGCCCATGCCGGTAAGCCCCCGCCAAGCACATGAGCTTCCAACACGATGTGTAGTGTCCTCCTTTTAAATATGAGCAGACAGCCAAGGGATCACAGGTCATCTGAGGAAGGCCTCTCACAACCACAAAGGTGAAGACCAAAACAAACAAAAACAAAACTGGTGGGAGAGAGACATTGTAAAGAGAGATGAAAACTTCAAAAACTACTGCTATTCCAGGCACCTGGCTGGCTCAGTTGGTAGAGTGCGTGACTGAGGGTCATGAGTTTGAGCCCCACAATAGGTGTAGAGATTACTTAAAAAAATTTTTAAATGATTGAAAACAGTTAAAGGAAAAAAAAAATCTGCCACTATCCCCAGAGAGATAAAGTACTCTTTCCATAAAAGGGGAATAGGATGTTAAATTAAAAGAACATTCAGAGAGGGGGAAAAAGCTGCTAGATACTAAAAGTAGAATAGCAGAAACCAAACTCCCAGCACAAAGGTTGGCAGCTACTTGAGACACCCTTCTACAAAGTAGAAGAAAAAAGACAAAGAGATGGAAAATAGGAAAAGAATGGAGAACATGGAGGATCTGTCCAAGAGAGACAATGATGAACTTGAAGAAAAGGAATCGCAAAGAAGGCAGGAGGGTTCTCAGGACTGAGGATCACAAGTTTCAGACCAAACAGACCCAGAAAGTGACTCTAGCACATGAGAGAGGAGACCCATATCAAGACCTATCACCATGAAATTCACAGCCTACAACACAGAGGAGCCCTCCACGCGGTGGGTTTCATGCAAAGGATCAGGAATCACAATGGCATCAGAGTTCCCAAGAAGAACAATGGGAGCTGGAATAAAAATGGAGAGGTGCTATCAGAGTTCTGAAAGGAAATAAGATTCTAAGCCAAGCATTTTATACCCAGCTAAACCATCTTGTCCACTTTCTAAGTAGAGAAGATGTGATTTCGGGCAGGCACATTTCACAAAATCTACCAGACACCCTCTGAAAAAGATATCTCCAAGAAGCTGAAATCTTAGAATACGAGGTGTGTTTGAACATCTCACATAGGATATTTAGACAATTCAGGGAAAGTTTGAGTCTGAATCTGTAATAAGTACACTAAAAACAGCAACAACAAAGTTTTATAGGAAAGGAAAAGGAACCATATCCTATCACAGGGCTCGGCTGGGTATGACATTTAACATAGTTCCAATACGGCCAGTGCTGAATATTGATCTGACCGGATTATGCTTCAGTTTTTAGGGTGGAGGGCGCTGGGCAGGTGTGTATTGCAGTGGTGGGGTGATGATAAAAAGCTGATTTCCCACCCTCCGTGGTGAGAGGGGAGACATTGCTGGAGCCCCCAACACTCAAGAAGCAGTAAGACAAACATTCTGTTGGAGATTTAAGAGGCACAGGTGTTGCCTTGGCTGGTCAGGAAGGTGCTGTGTGGGTGTGCGAGTGAGTCTCAGGAACTCTCGGACTCTAAAGTATATGCAGATATAACTCTGATAAAAGCAAACCTAAAGACACTGAAGAGGTCTCTCCTCTGGGAAAGAGAAGAACATGGAGATTAACTGGGGGGAGGGATGCAGTCATTACTGATACCCCGGGAAAGGGCGAGTGCGAGAGGGAAGTGTAGAAGACGCAGCATCCGGACACAGAGCCCACCTCACACTGACCAATAGGGGTGTAATGGGACTCGCGTCGGTAGCTGAAAATGTTCTTGTAGCCACATTTAAAAAGGAAACAGGTGACATTGGTTTTACCATTAAGTGTTACTAAGGTAGATATATCACCCAACATGTTATCATTGCAATAATGGTCACCATCAATACTAAACTAGTGAAGGAGATAGTTTACACCCTCTTCTTGCATGAAGTCTGGGGACTCTGTGAGAGCCAGCATTCAGCACAGTGCACTTTGGACCAGCCACATCTCCAGGGCTCGTGGTGGTAGGTGTCCACCATAGACAGTCGGATTGAGTCACACGCCCCTTCGCCCCCAACCCCATCCCTTCGCCTTTGAGGGAAGGGAAAAAACCCATTCCTCAGCCAGGCCCTGTGGCTGTTGGCCTTCAGGACCCCAAAGTCCCCCAGCCTTGTCCCCCCACACTCCCTCCCTCCTCTTGGAATTCCCTTACAGCCCCATAAACCCAGATTCCTGGGCCCTAAAGGTGCTCTGCTCAAGCCACCCCCATTACGTGCGCTCAGGTCAGCCCCCAGACTTGCCGCCACGTACATGTCCTCTGGGCTGCGTCTTAGGCTCTCCAGGTCAGCATCATGTCCTCTCTCCCGCATGCCCCGACCAGACCGTCAGTTACTGTTACTGTGCCTTCCTTCCCTCACTCAGTCATAAAGGCTGTAGAAATTGACCCAGCCCGGAGAGGGGTGAGGCTCCCAGCCCTGCTCTCCAGGGATCTTGGGTCTGCCAGGGCGCGGACCTGCACAGGCACCTGCCCCGCACCGAAGAGGCGGCGCCAGGAACCCGGAGAAGGGCCTCTATGGAGGAGACAGGTTGCGTTGGGCTTGCCAGGAGCTCATGGGGCGGGGGGCCGCAGGCAAGGAGCACGCCCCGGGGTGTGGGGGGAAGACGGACCCCCGCGCAGACGAACCGAACCGGGGAGGGGGGTGCTTAGGGCCCGCCCTGACGCCCCTCGGCGCGCCCCTGCAGGCCATCGCCAGCCACATGCATCTCAAGTGCAAGTGCCACGGGCTGTCGGGCAGCTGCGAGGTGAAGACGTGCTGGTGGTCGCAGCCCGACTTCCGCGCCATCGGTGACTTGCTCAAGGACAAGTACGACAGCGCCTCGGAGATGGTGGTGGAGAAGCACCGCGAGTCGCGCGGCTGGGTGGAGACCCTGCGGCCGCGCTACACCTACTTCAAGGTGCCCACGGAGCGCGACCTGGTGTACTACGAGGCCTCGCCCAATTTCTGCGAGCCCAACGCCGAGACCGGCTCGTTCGGCACCCGCGACCGCACGTGCAACGTGAGTTCGCACGGCATCGACGGCTGCGACCTGCTGTGCTGTGGCCGCGGCCACAACGCGCGCACCGAGCGGCGCCGCGAGAAGTGCCACTGCGTCTTCCACTGGTGCTGCTACGTGAGCTGTCAAGAGTGCGCGCGCGTCTACGACGTGCACACCTGCAAGTAGCGCCAGCGGCCGCGGGCCGGGCCGGGGCTCCTCCCTGGACGGGGGCGGGGCGGGGGCTCCTCCCTGGACGGGGGCGGGGCAGGGGCTCCCTCCAGGACGGGGCCCCCTGGATGGGGTTCCTCCCTGGATGGGCGGGGTTCCGTGGGTGGGGCTTCCGGGTGGGGAGAAGGCGGGGCTCCCTGGGGGCGGGGCTCCCTGCTGCCGTCCTCCTCCCCGCAGCCCATCTGTAAGGGCCCCCCTACCCCGCTTGGCCTGTGTGGAGCGCAGGTCGTGGGGGAACTGGCCGTGGAGACCCCGCGGGCTGGCATCTCCTCCCACCCCTTCCCCTGGGCCCTGCGGTCCAGCCGCCAAGTTCGGTGCTCCGGAACAGTTCAGGGGCCTGGAGGCCTGGGGCACCCCTCCCTCAGCCTGGCATCTGCCAGAGCCCCAACGCGGAACGCTACCGCACAGCCGGTCCTCACCCTGCCGAACCCCAGGAACCAGGGCTGCCTGGGGAGAGGACGTGGAGCCCAGCAGCAGAGGGGCCCGGACCCTGAGGACTGGCTCTGCCCTGGGCCTCAGACCCCCTGGGCCATCTTCCCAGGGACCAGTCCTACTGTCGCCCAGGCCCCAGCCAGGCCCCACGCTTGGCTTGACCAGCAGGGACCTCTGCTGGCCCCTGGCCTGCCCTCCTCCCTGGCCTCACATCTCCCATCCACAGGAGAGGAGCACAGTCTCCTCCAGTCCCTGCCCCAGACTGTCCCCCTCTGGGCCACAGTCCCTCCTAAGGGGAAGGCGGGAAAGGGGCTCAGACCCCAAGGCTGCCCAAGCAACTGGCCTGAGCTGCCGCCCGGGCCCTGCCCAGCACCATACCCTGCCCCGGAGGCTCCCTTTGATCTGGGTGGTTTTGTTGGGGAGGCTTGGGGAGGGGGAGTCCCCACCGCCGGGGCGGAGGCCCCACAACCCCCAGAGGGGTGGCCTCCCTGCCAGCCCCCATGGCCAGGACTGACCCCAGGCCCGGCGGCTGCGCGCTCTGTGCATCCTGGAGCCTCTGGCTGGCGGCTCCTCGTCTCCGCCTGACTCGTCCACCCCACCATGGAACACGAGGTTGCTGCTGGACCCGGGCCAGTGCCCACAGGGACTTCCCACCGGCTGCTGCCATGCGGAGACCTCTCCTCGCCCAGCCTCTGCCACTGTGAAATGTCCCCCAGCCCCTGGCCCCGAGGGCCCACACCCAGGCAGGGGGAGGGCACGGTGTGGCACGATGACCTGCACGCCTCTGGGGACGTGACCTCCCTCTGCCTTGATTTTTGTGTTTGTGGTTTTAATTTTATTTCCAATGCTGCTATATCCACCATACACTGGAGCTAGACCAACAATGTGCTGTTGTTTTCCTTTTCTTTCTAGGAAAGAAATTATTTTAGTTATAGCTTGTGAGTTTCAAACAATTAGGGGAAAGTAAAGAACAAACAAACAAAAAAGAAACAAAAAGAAGAAACAATGACACGAGACTGCATTGTACTGGATTTTTGGCAGTGGGTTGGTAAGGCGCAGGGGCTGGATTGGTGGTGGCCCTCTGGGAGGGAAGAGGTCCACAGGCCAAGACGGGAGGACCCCCGGGGCCTCTGCTGGGGCCTCCAGGGGCTGGAAGTCCAGGGGAAGAGGGAGGGTCACCAAAGAAAAGAGATGGGGTCCCCATCGTGGCCCAGCACAGGGCTTTCCAAGAGTCTGGCCTAGCTGGGAGGCAAGACACACCCCCTCAACCCAAGGCTCACCAGCCCAGACAGGGCCAGGAAATCAGGGTGCTTTTCTCCTCCTGCCTCCGGCCAAGGCCAACTTAGAAGTCACAGCGCATGTGGTGGGAATCCAACATGAAGGCCACAGGGACAACCCTTGCTGGTAGAGCGCCACCGCACAAGGCCAAGATCTCCCAGGGGCTCCTACCTGTTCTTGTCCACCTCAGGCCAGGGGCCAGAGGCGACCCTGGTTGCCTGGCCTCCCCTCTGTGGTAGCACATCACTCCAGTGTGCAAGGCTTGGCAGGGTCGGCAGCCTCTAAGCCTAGGGTGGGCTGCATCCCAGCACCATGCTCAGGACCTCGGGCTGGGGATGGGGCTGGCCCTGCCTTTGGGAGCCCACTACCTGCATTTCCAGGCCAGGCAGGGGGAGCCCCCAGGAGGGGCAGGGCATCCTGCTGGCTGGAGCCTCCCATGGCCCCTCCATGGCTATCGCCCACGTCCACCCTAACTCGAGGTATGTGGGGCGTACAGGGTTGAGTGGAGCCTCTGGAAACTGAGGCCGCCGAGGCCACACCTTCACCCCTCCAAGACAGGTGCAGGGTCCCTGTCCTCTCTGCCTTTCCTCTGTGCCCCTGACATCCAGCCAGACCAACCTACAGGGAGGGAAGAAGCTGAGGAGTCAGGGGTGGGGGGGACAGGCGGGGTTACATGGGGGATGGGAGGGAGATAACCAGGAAGCTGACAGCTGAAGGTCCAGCCCCCACCCTGCAGGGGCCATTTGCTGGAAGGGAGGGGGCCAGGGACCGGCAGGAGGAGGCCTCACCAGGGAGAGAAGCCCGGTGCAGCCCCTCAGCAGTGGGCGTCAGGGCCCTGTGGGCTGGGGACGGGCTAGGAGCACAGGGAGGAAGAATCACCCTCTGCAGACAGGAAAGCCGCAGCTGCCTGGACGGGGGTCCCGGACAAGGGGGCGCAGACCCAGGGGGGTCCCGGACAAGGGGGCGCAGACCCAGGGCAGGACGGGG
>NW_027397185.1:850074-851897 GCF_003265705.2 Callorhinus ursinus | reverse complement strand
GGGCTCCCGGACAAGGGGGCGCAGACCCAGGGCAGGACGGGGGTCCCAGACAAGGGGGCGCAGACCCAGGGCAGGAAGGGTACCCCTCCCAGCACACCCCAAGTCATGGCTGACTCTCCCACATCCCCCCCCACAAGGCCATGGCCTCTTGCTGGTTGCTCTCCCACCAGGCCCATTCCAGGCTGGGTCACCCCCTGCTCTGGTGCTGTAGCTGACCCCTGGGGATTCCCGGCTGGGGCCCCCCGGGGGTCAGCTAAACCAGGTGGGCTGTGGGCAGATGCTCTATAAAGAAGGAGCCTGTGATTAAGTGCACAGAGCCAAGGCCGAGGCAGGAGCGTGGGCAGCCAATTTCCTCCAGGGGGTGAGTCTGGTTGGGGAGCTCGGAACGCAGCCCTCAGGCCATCCTGGGCTGCAAAGCTGGACCAGACACGCTGCACAGGCTCAGGCCCTGGAGGTAGGGGTGACAGGCGCCCTACTCCAGCCACCACTGGGCTCGGTCCACAGCACACAGCACAGCCTATAGCAAGTCTGAGTCAGGGCCCAGGCAGGAGCCACCCTAATTGGCACCTGCTGAGAACCAGGTGCTGGGGGCTCCACAGATGAAAGGGTTGGAGAGGTGGGTGGGGTGGGAGGTCATGAGAGAGGATGCAGGGGAGCAGATGGGTCACCCTGGGGGGTCCGCCAGAGGTGGGTTCAGCACGCCTGGCCCCCATACCTCTGTGTCACAGGGCTGCAAACCCCCAGCATCCAGGCTCTGTCCCCCAGGGGCCCAGAGAGGGCCAGGTGCTGGCCTGAGGACACACAGCATGTCAGGCTCTGGCCTCTGGGTGCTGGGCATGAGGGCCCCTGGGCGCTTGGGAGCAAGACCCCTGTGGCCATGGTCTCAGCTCTCCATGGCTACAGGACCGGCAGAGGCAGAACCCCGCCGGAACGGGGCCAGGATGGGGCCACGGGCAGGCCTGGCATATGGGCCAGGGGGGCTGGAAAGAGCCTGAGTGAATGAGGGGCCAAAACCCTCAACTCAGCTATAGCTGGTCTCAGTCTCCCCCCCAGTGCAGGAGTGGGGTCTCCCCAGGGCCTCTCTCCTCCCGGCTTTTGCGGCCACAGGATATGCCCTCCAGAGCCCCCTCTGCAGCCCGTCCCAGCCCCCCACTCAGAAGGCAGAGCAGGGCAGCCTGGCCTGGCCCCTCCGCCTCTCCAGGGAGTTTACAGCCCCTCCCGCTGCCCTGGAGGGGGAGGAAATGGGCCTGGTGGGCCTGTTCGCAGGTAGTTGAGACAGGAGAGGGATAACCATATTAAAGGCCCGGAGGTCGTGGGGCCTCACCCCACCAGGCCCCCCTTGGCTCAGCCCCCTGCAGATCTCACACGCCCAGGCCAGCAGCTTTGAAGTCCTGGAAGGGGTGTGGCCGGACCCCTCCTCTGAGTCCCACTGGCTCTCCCGCCCCCAGACTCCCGCTTTCTGGGTCTTGGGGCCTCGGTCTCCTCCCTTCAGGGAAGTTCCAGCCAGCTCCTCATCCTGTGCTGGCCCAGGACCTCCCAGGGCTGGGCACCCCAGGGCAGCAGCTGCCGGGCCAGCTCTGGGTCCCCAAGCCTGGCACCAAGGGCTAAGCCCACCCCCCCACCCACATGCCCTGTCCCCAGGCCCTGCATGGTGATGACCCCCGGCCCGGCATCAGAACCTGGGCTGGATGAGCTTCAGGGCCCTACTGGCTGGGTCTTTGCCCCTTGACTGGGGGGCATGGCCCTGCCCTGGGGTCTGGACAGGGGATCGTGACCCTGCCCTGGGGTCTGGTCTGGGAAGCACAGCTCTGCCCTGGGGTCTG
>NW_027397185.1:837319-850064 GCF_003265705.2 Callorhinus ursinus | reverse complement strand
GGTCTGGGAAGCACAGCTCTGCCCTGGGGTCTGGACGGGGGACCGTGACCCTGCCCTGGGGTCTGGTCTGGGGGGCACGGCCCTGCCCTGAGGTTTTGTCTGGGGACAGGGCTCTGCCTTGGGGTCTGGAATGAAACACAGTCCATTTTAGGGTCTGGCCGGCTGGCCTGGAGTGGCCCCACTCCCTCTGCCCTCCCCTACACCTTCCCCCCGACCCCAAGCCCGAGGTCCTCCCTGACCTGTCTTGCCATCTGTCTCACTACTGAAACCCCATTTCCCTTCACGAAACCCTCATACCACCCCAAGGACAGGGCAATGTGAGGTCCCGGCCTGACGGTCAGCGCCTCCCTCTCTGCAAGCTCCGTGGCCTCTGCCCACCCGGGGTGCTGTCCCCTGACCGGGTACGCTCAGTGTGGACTGCACCTGACCTCCGAGGGCACTGCCCATGGCTGGCGGAGAACGGGATGGTGTCCCTCCCATCCCAGCCCTTGTGTTCACAGGCAGCAAGGGGTAAACTGAGGCGCGCTGGGCGAGGCCGCTCTCCCCAGTGTTAGTTTATGAAGGCGAGGCCACCCCATTTCCTTCCTCCCTCTCCCCCCCAAGGTGGGGGGATGGGGAGCAGATGACAGATGACGCTCCTACCTGCCCTGCCCCTCAGCTCGCCTGGTGACCTTGGCCCTGGAGGGCTGAGCGGTGCTGGCCCCTTCCCTGCTTTCTGGGTCACCCGGGAGGCCTTCCAGGAGGAGGTGACCGTGGGCCGCGGTTTCTATGGCTCCGGCTTCCTGTTCCAGGCCCCTGAGCGTCCGTCCCGGCAGCACCAGGACCAGGCGGGGCGGCCAGGGCACCGGGGCAGCCCTGGGAGGGCCCCCGCCGGGGAGCCGCCACCGCCCGCCTGGCAGCTAGAACGGGAGGTGCTAATTGACGTTTAGCTCTAGGCCAGCACCTCGATCACGTCTCCCTCTCTCTCCCTTTTTTATTTGAGTCTCTGGAGCACAGAGTAAACAGTCATTTGCCTCTCGGGGCCCTGCAAATTGGTGTTTACGGTGCGAGGGCCAGGACTCGTCCACCCAAACACGCCGGCTGGAGGGAGGCACTGGCTGGTGGGGACGGCATGCCCCCCCCGCCCCAGGGAGGCCCAGCTCTGGCGGTGCCTTGCTCCCCCACTCTAAGGGAGGAGGCGGCCCTGCTCCCTGCAGCCCATCCAAGCGGGCGGCTGGCATGCCTCCTGCCAGCTGCATCCCTGGGTGCTTGGAGGTCCTGACACTTGGCACATCGCCGGTAACCCTGGGGGGCTTCTAGGAGGAGGCGAGACGTCCACAACGGAGCGGCACCTCCAAAGAGGAGCTCGGAAGTCTTGCCCTGACCCTCCAGCTCCCCCAGGGCTGCTCTGCTTCCAGCCCCAGGTCCTGTCGCCTCCCAGGCCAGGCCTCCACCCGGTTCAGCCTCCTCCAAGCCCCACTCTCCACACACACACACACACGGCCCTGCCCTGCCCAGAAGCCATTGGCACCAGGGAAGACAGGAATGTGGGAAGAGGCAAGAGGTGAATAGTGGAATCCGAGGCCTGCAAGGGACGGCACCTCCGCTCCTGTCGGTCCCTCGCCTGACCACCGGGCACGGAGGCGGGCAGGCCCACGCACAACCTGCAGACAGGCAAGGCAGGAAGTGGGTAAGGCCGCCTGAGACCTGCAGCCCCCTAAAGCACTCTGCCCTGGGTGTCCTTTTAATTCCCAGGCCTGGGCCAGAACCTCCGGACCCGAGGACGTGGGCCAGGCAGCCTTCCTGGTCACACAGCCCAGAGCTAGCCCCTCCTGTGCTCAAGAGCGTCCCATAGCTCCCCAGTGCCTGCAGGGTGGGGCTCGTGTCTCAGCCTGCGGCTGCTGCAGTCTAGCCCCCTCTGAGCTGAAGGGGGTCCTCGGACCCATGGTGGAGAAACTGACCCCAGGCAGGGCATGACAGCAGCAGCCCTCGGCCGAGTCCTAAAGAAAGCTGAGCCCGTAAGTCACGGCCTTGGGTCCCGCCTGCAGTGCTGCCCCCCATTTCCTTCACTCTTGCCTCCAACCCCGCAGCCACGGGGGCCGTGGCCTGGTGGCTCCCACCTCACTCCTACCTGGGAGGGGCCCACGTGAGGCACCTGGGCTGTGGGACAGCTCTGCGCGTGTGCATGTGCGCGCGTGGGGTGGGGAAGGGATGCCTCCGCTGCCGAGCCCCCTGCCCGGCCTGTCCCAGCACATCCACACTCCCCAGCCCCAGGCAAGCCAGGCGGAATGGACCACAGGAAGGCCCCTGGAGCCTTTCAGAGGGACACCGCCTTGCCTGGGGACTGGCAACGTGTGGCTCCCCCATCAGCATCCCCGGGCGGTGGTCCTGAGGAAGGATGCCCTGGTCTCAGAACAGCAGCTGGGCTGCCAACAGGGAAACAGGCCTCGTCCCAGCCTCAGAGTCAACAGCAAACTAAGGACAGGCCATACGCTGGGTCCCTCCTGCCCTAGGAGCCCACCAGCAAAGGGCCATGTCCAGGGCAGGCGGCTCCAGGCCCGGGAGCCCCCAGGGAGGGCAGGGTTAGGGTCAGCCTGAGGTCCGAGGTCAGGGGTAGGTCTGGGGCAGGATGGAGGGTCAGTCTACATCCTGCAGGGTAGGGATGGGGAGCCCGCCCAGGCTCCCAGACACCCCCGCACACGCCGTAGCAGGTGCCTGGGCCCTGACCAGCCCCCTGCCCCAGCAGAGTGCTGCTTGGAGAGGGGCCCACAGTTCTTTCAGCACTTGCTTGCCCACTAGTCCTGGAGTGGGGTGGGGTTAGGGAAGTGGGCAAGCAGCTTGGACTGGCGGGGAGTGTGACCTCCGCTAGCAGAGAGCTCAGCCCACCCGGGCCTCAGCTTCCCCTCTGAGCCACGGGGATGCAGCCCAGCTGCAGACAGCCGTGAGGGTAACAGGTGTGGTGGAGGGACGCAGGTGCCACGCACGCGGGAACGAGGCAGGTGGGACAGTGCAAGGGGGCGTACTGGGGGCGCTGCACAGAGCACAGCCGGGAGGCCTCGGGCCTGGACGTACTCACTGGAGGCTCAGACCTGCCCCTGCCTCTGCCGTCACGCAGCCCGTCACAGCTGGGCCGAGGGAGCTGAGTTTTGTTCCCAACTCTAGGGCAAGCCGCTCCCCGGGCCCGACCCTCGACGGTGGGCTGAGCCCGGCCCAGGCCCACAGGGGAGGTGCCTGCATCCTCAGAAGGAGAAGGGACGTGTTGACTTCCCGTGTCCCCTCCCACGGGGGTTCGGGGGCCCCGAGCAGGCCCCTGGGTTGAGGGAGTGGGGCCACGCCTGGGCTCAGGAAACCCGCGGGACCCCCCTGCCGTCTGGCGGCAGCCCCCACAAGACCTCAGCACGGCTGTGGCCTCCAGCTCTGCATCTGTTTCACTGAGGTGTTCTTTCTAGATTTTTCTCACTCAGTTAATGAGGGGCAATTTCTCTCCAGCCGCACTAGGACTCCTAACATATCCTGGATGCCCACTTGGGCTCCCCCAGGCCCCAGCCCAGCGCCGCTGGGGCCTCCGGGCCTGGACCCTGCACGTTGCCTGGAGGCCCAGGCTCTGGGGGTGCAGGCACGCAAGCAGGCGGCCATCCTGCGGGCAGCGGCATGATGCTCTGACCTTCTGTCCTCCCGCCAGTGGCCTAACAAGGCTAGCTTTTGTCAGGGACTTGGCCTTTCTTGGCCGGCCTATAGTCTCCCTCTCTGCAGCCAGGCCTTTGAAGGTTCGGCTCCCAGATGCCCATGTCACTGGCTTCTCCCCTGGCGGGCCTCAGAGCCCCTCGTCTCCCCCACTGCCCGCATCCTTCCCCTGAACACACTGGGGAAGCCAAGAGCCTCCTGGGAAAGGGGCTCCCCAGGCTCGGTGCATAGCTGAGCCCACAGGGGGAGGGTTGGGGCCTGAGAAGACAGGCCAGCCCGTCATGGCCTGGGAGCCAGAGGCAGTGTCTAGACCCCTGGGCTGGAGTCGTGAGCTGGCACAGGCCGGCCGGTGCCCCCAGCAGCCCTGCCCTCTTGCTGGGGCCAGAAACTCGGGGTCTCTGAGCAATAGTCACCCCCTTGGAGGGCTGAGCTGTGAGGAGGTGGACCCAGGGGCCCAGGTGGGGCGACAGGCGAGGGGGACAGACCTCCGGGGCACGGGGCGGAGTGCGCGCAGGCAGGCGCTGCCGCAGATGCCCGGACACCATGATGCCTTCAGCTGGGCTTTTTAATTAACCTCGGCCGCTCTGAAGGGCCCCAATTAAGTGGAGAATGTGGTGGCAGAGTGGGGTCAGGCGGAGGGGCGGGTTTTAATTAAAGCGTGGAGAGTTCCCAGCCCGAACGGGGCGGCAGTGGCCTGGGCAGGAGCGCCCCCGCCTGACCGCTGCCGCCTGCATCTGGCTCTGAAGGGCCCGGGCTTGCCTTAGCCAGCCCCCTGACAGGGAGCCCCGCCTGCCTTCCGCCCAGCCGGCCCCCGGGGCCAGAGGCGTTGTCTGGTCTGCGCGGCCCCTCTCTGAGCCTGCCGGCTGCTCTGGAGACCCGCCCTGCTCTCCGGTCATCTGCCCTAGGACGACGGACAAGCGCTTAGCGAGCGTCTATAGTGTGCCTGTCAGCAGGAGGCAAGCAGTAAAACAAATAAATGCATCCGATGTGTCGTGTGCAGTGGAAGAGAGCGGAGTTAGGGGCAGAGACAGGCAGGAGGCGGAGGGCACAGGCCCACGAAGGGAGGAAGGGAGCTCACCTGGAGGCGGGCAGCCAGTGCAAAGGTCCTGGGGCAGGAGCCGGGGCGGAGCTGAGGGGCTCTGGGGGCTGGAGTGCTGAGGTCTGGGAACTGCAATGAGTGTGTGGGGGGGTGTCGGGTGGCAGAGGGCCATGGGCACAGGGAGGGAGGGGCTGTCAGCTTCACTTGGGGCTTGCTAGGGACCTGGCCCCTGTGGCCCCCACTCTGCTTGCTGTCCAGGCGCCCTGGCTTTGACATGCGTGGGTCCTCGAGAGAGTCCGTGCATCCTGGCAGGTGCTCCTGAGGCTGGTGCAGCCCCGGGACGGGGCCTGCGGCCGGGGCGGGGGCCAGCTGTACCAGTCACCCCCAGTGCGGGGGCTGAGGGCAGCAGGCTTTGTCCTCTCCCGGGTCTGGAGGCCAGGAGACTGCGGTTGAGGTGTCGCAGGGCCGTGCTCCCTCTGGAGGCTCCAGGAGGGTCCCTCCTGCCTCTCCCAGCTGGAGGGGGCGCCCAGGCGTTCTGGGCTCGTGGCCATGGATTTCGGAACCCTGAGTGCATTCAGGGCCTCCCAGTTGGCAGAGCGCCCTGCCCCATTGCCCTCTGCCTGGGGCTTGAAGGAGGGAGAAGGGCCGGAGAGCCCGGGACACAGGCAGCAGCCCCCCTCCAACCCGGGAGGTGGACCTCAAGAGAACAGCTTCACCCAGGTGGAGCCTGGGGCTCTACCCCTCACACGCTGTGTCCCCTGCCAGACCTGTGGGGCCCCAACCCCTTCCTCCCTCCCCTATCCACCGCCTTAGTGGGTACCAGGCCCTCCCCAGCCACACCTCAGGGCTCCCACCCCGACTGACTGCGTCCCGACGAGACCCCTACCAAGCGGGGTCTGCCCAGATGTTCTCCAAGGACAAAAGGAAGGTCCTGCACTCAACACATGCCTCTCCCCGTTCTGACTTCCCTCTGCACAAGAGATAATGGAACCGTGGCTCTAGCTCACTTTGAGCAAGCCGTACCTGATGCCAGGATCCCATGTTGAAAACCCATTCAGCCTCCTCTTGCAAGCCTCCAGCGACAGGAGCTCACCCACGCTGTCCCAACCTGTGGATCTGCTCCCTGCCCCGTGCTGGCCCCCTGGCCTGGCTGCACCCCCAGCCCCTGGGCATTCCCAGGGAGCTCAGACTGGAGCAGGCTCCCGTGCCCACCCCACCGGTGGAGCGGATCCACACCCTCCGCCATGTGCCCGGATGGGACACTGCAGGGTTGGTTCCCAGAGCACCGAGCTCAGATGCGGGCCCTGATGGTGGCCACGGGACCACACCCTGGTGTCCCAGACAGACCCCAGCTGCGGGATCCAAGGGAGGATTCTTTCAAAGATGGGAGAGGCCCCCCTCTCCTCCCGGGCCCGCAAGAAGAGGGGCAGGCTCAGGACCGTATTGAAGGTGAGAGGGCAGAGGGCAGGGGTGCCACAGGGGAGGGCCAGAAGCCTCTGCCCCTGACAAGGTAAGTACGGGGCAAGAAGGGGAGCTGGCCCATGGACGGTGGGGCCCAAGGAAGACCCCGGTCTGAGGGTGGGGCTCAACTCCGAGGCCCCCAGGAGGGGAGCCCGGCCTGCCAGGCCAGTGTGAGCACTCAGCCCATCCCTGAGGCCCAGCTGCTCCTTTCCAAAGTGGGTGTGTGTGGAGCGGCTGAGGCAGAGACCCTCCGCTAGGGGGGTGTCAGCTGTGCCCGCCCAGTAAATGGCACCTCCACTCCAGGCGGAAGGGAATGCATTTCCCACAAATGCTTCCCGCAGCTTCATCCACAGCTCCCCAGACCAGAAGGAGCAGCCCTTGGGTGGGGGGTGGGGGTGGGGCCGCAGCAGCAACTGGGGGGGCGGGGGCCACACCAGTGTGCAGGGCAGCCCAGAGACCCTGCTGGGGCGGAGTGCTCGTACCTCCGTTGGGGTGTGGGTTTTCCTGGGGTATGCACAGAGGTATCCGTGTCCCCAAGCTCACTGAACCGATGTGCATGACAATTTAAACACTCAGGAGAGGGGCGCGTGGGGGCTCCGTTGGTGAAGCGCCTGCCTTCGGCTCAGGTCGTGACCCCGGGGTCCTGGGATCGAGCCCCGCGTGGGGCTCCCTGCCCTCCCTCTGCGTCTGCCCTTCCCTCGGCTTGTGCTCGCTCTCTGAAAAATAAGTAAAATCTTTAAAAACAATAAAAAAAAAACACAAAAGCTCGGGATAGTGCCAGGACCGCTGCCCCCTGGCCATGGCTGGTCGGGGAGAAGCCACTGGTCACCAGGGCAGCCTGTCCTGCCCGCAGGCCCTGGCTTCCTCCTCTGTGGAGGAGGGGCTGGGTGGCGCCCTCGCCACTCTCCACGGCTGAGGCTGGAGGCTGGGGGCGGGACGTGCTCCGGAACCGGGTGCAGTACCAAGCCCACATCTCTGGGCTGGGTACCGCAGAGCTGGGCCCAGCATAGATGGGGCTGGGGCTGCAGGGGGGCTCTTCCCAGAGTCCACCCAGCCCTGTAGCAACGGTCAACTTCGTGTCATCTTGACCAGGCTGAGGGATGCCCGGATGGCCAGTAAAGTGGCATTCCTGGGTGTGTTTGGTGAGGGGGTTCCAGAGAGATGTGCATTGGGATCCGTAAGCTGAGAGGCCCACCCCTTGAAGCAGGTGGGCCTCGTCCAGCCCCCCGGGGTTTGAATAGCACTAAAGGCAAAGGAAGGGTGAATTCGTTCTCCCGCGCCCTGGGTTCCTGGCTGTTGGAATGACACCAGGCCTTCCTGGGGTCCAGCCTGCGGACAGCAGACCCTGGGACTTCTGTCTCCAGAACCGTGCGAGCCAATCCCCGTGATAATCTCGTCTGCACGTTTCCGTGTCCTCTGGGGAGCCCAGACTAATACAGCTAGAGGGAGCCACTGTAGGTGTGGGGCCTGGAGGCTGGCCACTGTCCAGGTGACATGGAGGAGCCACATCCTGGGGCCCCCTTGTCCACACAGCCTGGCCGGCAGAACCGAGCCCCTGCTAGTTCCTGGCCTCCTCCATGCGTTTATCCGGTGTATCTAAATCCCTCTGGCTGCAGACTTGGCCCCTTCCCACTAGCCAGTGGGATTAGCTGTTCAATCCAGCAGACACGCCCGTTGCTGGCTGGGGTGGGGGCCAGCCGGGGCCAGATCGGCCCAGAGACCCCGTTCTGACCACCATGGGGAAGTGGGTCAGGCAGCAGGGCTGAGACAGGGGCAGGCCAGCTAAGGGCATGGTGTCAAGTGTGGAAGGGGCCACCGTCGTTCTAGAGTGGGGAGGCTGTGTGTGCATCAGGGACCCCCTAACACGCTGCTGAAATGGGCCCTGTCTCAGAATGAGGTTGGATTAGTGCCTCAGATAAATGACGCACAATTGGAAGAGGAACCGATCCCGTTACCGAAAGCTGAAAACCACCCTGGGCACGTGAGCTCAGGGGTGACAGGTTCCTAGTCGAGCTCCCGGACCGAGCACCTACAGGGCGTCCCGCTGACTGCATGCCAGCTGCACCCCCGTGACGTGAGGAGTCACGGACGGACGGACAGGAAGCGCCTCGCAGAGGGAGCACGGGAGGCGGGCCTGTCAGCTCCAGGGGTGAGGCCAGGATGAGAACCAGATCCCGTGGAGCTGGCCTGCCAGGGAGGACCACCGTGCCCAGGGTCGGGGGGAGTCGAGCTAGGTGTGCAGGGGCCACCCACCCCAGGACTGAGGGAGCAAAGCCCCAGGTCAGGAACGCGTCAGCCTGTCTCAGCAACGAGAAGAGCCCGTGAGCCGGGCTGGGGTGCAGGGAAAGCAGAGGCTGGGATGAGATGGGGAAACTGAGGCAGGAGCAGGCATGAGGAGAACGGGGATGTCCAAAGAGCCTGGAGGCAACAAGGCCTCGCCCAAGCGTGACGTGAGGCTGTGGCCCACATGCTGCCCCTCGGCTGCCTTGTGGACATGGCTGAGCCCATCCCCTGCCAGCCATGGGATTCTGGCATGACCGAAGGGGCAAGAGGCAAGGCCTGGTCAGCTCCAGCCCCTGGCCCAGGCCCAGGACAAGAGGCAGGGCAGCCCTGGGGTGGGGCGGGGAACGAGGTGTGAGTGTGGGGGCTGGGCCCCTGTCATCAAGGGGCCGCAATTCCTGCCACCAGCGCTAGGAGGGACATGCAGAAGGGTGGGCTTTGCGGGTAGGCCTGCAAGGGACGCGAGCAGAGCAGACGGAGATGTGGGTCCCCAGCGGTACCCACCTGTCTGGACAGAAACTTGTCTCGGGGTCCCCTCTGGGAACCAGAGGCCCCCTCTCCCCACACTGCCCAAGGAAGGCTTAAAGGGGACAGAACTTCCTGCAACCAGGTGCTGGAGTTGAGGGCCTTAGCTAAACGGTGACCTGGAGGAGCCCAAGAGAGCGAGACAGATGCTAGAGGCGAGCAAGTGCCCCTGTCCTGGGGGCGGGGTGGGGCTGGTGGAAGAGCAAAGGTTCTGGCAACGGCTAGCTGGAGGCCAAGTTCCAAGGGCCTCCACCCCAGCCTCACAGCCTCCTGACCTTCTGTGGGCTCGCAGCCTCGTCCAGCCCGCTTACCGCCATGAGCAATGCCCACCTCACAGGTGCCACGCGCAGAGCTGCATGAGGGGCCTGCCAGGCTGGGGGACCCGCGGGGAGGGAGCATCTCCACCCCCCAACCCCCCCACGCCCCCTCTCCTGCCTCTAGCCCTTTGCTGCAGCTAGTCCTTCAGTTCCTTTGGCGGGCGCGGGGGGAGGGGGTCCTGTTCAGCATCCTTGCGTCTGACCTGGTCCTCGGCCTGCAAACCCCCAGAGGTGAGGAGCTTGACCCCAAGCCCCCGCCAGGCCCCCACCGGGAGTCAGGCTGGAGGTGAGAATCTGGGCTGGGGGCCTCAAGTCCCACAGTAGGCTGCAGGGCCCCCTAGCTGGCTCACCTTGCCCCCTCCTGGCAGACGCTGGGCAGGCGCCCCCTTCATCGACCGACCCCAGGGTGTCCCCTTTCGGAACTCCAGGGAAGAGGGGCAGGGAGGCCCTCGGTCCCTAGGTAACCTCAGGTGAGCACCTGGGCCTCAGTTTCCCCAGGTAACCGCCTGGCACGTCGTTGCTCCCTGACAACGGATCCTTCCCCTGATGTGCCCCATACCTGTCTGGCCTGGGCTGAAGATGCCCCCTTTCCGCAAGAATCAAGAGGAAGGTAAACCCCTTTACCTAGGGGCGGGTACACAGGAATTACTCTGTTTTCAGCTGTGTGTGTATCTTCCATACACTCCTTCCTGCCTCTATTTTTTCACGATTTTTTAAATTTCAAAGAAAGCTTCCGAAGACACAGTGACCACTTGCAGACATCTGGCCGGGGACTGGCTCTCTGGGAGTGGGGAGCCAGCACCACTGGAAGGTTCTGCGCCTCTCCCTGGAGATAGAGGCCCCTGAGGGCACTTTGCATGAGCATTTGTGGCACATTCAGGGCCAGAGAGACCCCCAAACACGTCCATGGAGGGCCAAGGAGGGATGAGGGCCTTGGGGGCAGTTGTTGAGGTGCAGACCACCAGCTGGTTCATTCATAAGTGGTGAGATCTGGGGGAGGCTGGGACTGCCAGGTGCGTCCGCAGGGTCTGGCTCACAAGGTCAAGGGGCCATCAGCCTCTCAGAAGATGACGGCATCACTGTTTGGGGCTGGAGGAGGGCCTGAGGAGGACCGGGCAGCTGGTAGGATCCCAGCTGCCCCAGTCCAGGGAGGGGGCCCTGCCCAAGGGGAGCAGGTGGGCGAGGGGGGCAGGCGGGCGCAGGAGGCTGCTGGGCAGGCCTTCTCTGCCAGGCAGGCCCCTGGGCCCAGGTGATATGGCCTTGGGCTTTGTGCCCTCTACAACACACGGGTTTGGGGAGCCCCTCCAGCAATCTCAACAAGCCCTCTCGGATGTGGGACCCCCCCCCAAAGCAGCACGAAGGTGGGGGGCGGGAGCCTCAGGGGGCAGGAAGGAGGCGGGCCCGGGGTTGGCAGGAGGCCGGAGTAAGGTCCTACGTGGAGTCCACAGCCAAGCCCTTCGGCTGGACCCCGTGGAGAGGGGCCCCGACTGTCCGCGTCTCCCTTCTGATCAGGCCAGGGAGGTTTCCCCGGAGGAGGGGGTTCCTCCTTCCAGTTTGCCAGGATCTGGGCTCTTGGCGACCCCGGGGGTAGCGCTGTCCCCTGCCCGGCTGGGCTCCTGTTCGGCCTGTGCTACTGGACGGCAGCCTGCTCCCCCGGGTGGGCTCCTCGGGCGCGCAAGGGGCTGCGTGGGTCACGCCGGTACTCAGGCCACGATTTCCACACCTGGGGCTGGCGCCCGGGGAGAGCGACCGCGGCCCACTGGTCCGCCGGGACCTGCCGGGTCTCGCGGCGACCGCCTGGCCAGGGAGGGGTCAAGCACCCTCTCGTGCACCCTGCCGCCGCCTCCCCCCGGCCACCGAGTCCACCGCCAACTCAGTCTCTGCATCTGCAAAACGGGCAGGTGGGCCCAACCGCGCGCGGTCCGGGAGAAGCGCCGCGCAGGCGCAGGCGGACTCCGTCCCGAAGAGCGCGAGCGGGTGCGCACGCGCAGCCGCGGGAGGGGCGCGGCCCAGGGCGGGGCGGAGTCCCAGTCCCCGCGCGCCCGCCCCCAGCCCGGAGTCCGCGCGTGCGCGCTGTGGCGGGGAGCGGACGGGGCCGCAGGCGGGCCCGCCCCGTTCCCCAGCGTTCCCCGCGGCAGCAGGCACTGACGTGGCCGCCGTCAGAGCCGCCATCTTGTGGGAGCGAAACCAACGCCTGGCTCGGAGCAGTAGCCTCGCCGCGGCCGCCGAGGGTGAGGCGGCGGGCCGGGAGCCAGGGGCCGGGCGGCGGGCGGCGGGCACAGGCCTGGGCCGCGGGCGGCCCTGCCCGCCGCGGCGGCGGGGCGGTGAGGGCCGTGGTGAGGCTGGGCCGGGCCGGGCGGGGGCCGAGGTGAGACTGGGGCGGGGAGGCCCGAGGCCCGGCCGGGGGCCGCGGCGGGGCGGGCGCGGCGAGCTGGGCCGGGGGCCGAGACTGGGGAGGGCGTGGAGTCGAGGCGGGGGTCGGGTCTGGGAGGAGGATCGCGGCGGGGAGGGCGCAGAGGGCTGGGCCGGGGGTCGAGGATGGGCGGGGGGTCAAGTGGAGGCCGCGCCGGGGCGGGGGAAGGGGACCGCGGCCGGGCCCGGGGTCGAGGCGGCGGGGTGGCGGTCGGGGCCGGGGCGGGGGGGGGGGGGGGGGGGGGGGGCCAGACCCGGCGGGGGGGGGGGGCCGGGGGGGGGGCCCGGGGGCCCGGGTCGGTCGCGCCGCCGGCGCCCCGAGCCTCCCGCCGCGGTCTCGCGCCCCGCGGAGCCGCCGGGGTGGGCGCCCGGAACTCCGGCCCAGGCGGCGGGCTCCCCAGGAAGCTCTGCTTCCTGCTCCGCCTGCGAAGCCTCCCGCTTCGGGGTCTCCAGGACCAGGAAACTGAAGCTCGCGGCCCGGGTCGCCGCCAAGGTCACGCGAGGGCCGGGGTTTGAGCCCAGTTCCTGTTGGCTCGGGGGACGGGGGTGGGGCGGGGCCCGCGTTCCCGGACCGGTGCGGTGGGGCGGGGTCCTGGGGTCCGACTGGGGGCGCCCGTGGCCCCGGGAGGCCTCGCCTGCCCGCCGGGCGCGCCAGCGGCGGCGCGGGGCCCCTTCGTGCAAACTTGCTGCGGCCCGGCGGTGCTTCCTGGCTGCCGTCGGCGGGGCGGAGAACCGCCTCCCTGCCCAGCCGGTGGATCTCTGATCTCCCTGCGGAGCGACTCGTCGGGGTCGAGGCTGCCGCCCCGGGCCCGGCCCTAACGCTTACTTGTTGCACAATCGGGGTGGCGGTGGGGCGTGCGAAATCGTAGCTGTGCTAATAGGGCTTGCGGGTTCGTGCCCAGGGCTTAGCAGTACCGGCTGGTCCGTTCAGACCGCCCTCCGAGCTGGGCGGCACCCTCCCATTTCCTCAAAACCGAGCGGCCGCCTTCAGCGCCCGAGCCGCCCGGCACACGAAGTCGTTGGCAGGGCGGAGTGCGGGGCCCGGGGG
>NW_027397185.1:836083-837309 GCF_003265705.2 Callorhinus ursinus | reverse complement strand
GCGGGGCCCGGGGGTGGTCCCGGCAGTCGGAAGTTCCGCTTCCAGAGCTCGGGAGTGAGCGGTCAGCACTTGCCCCCGCCCGCGGTTCGCACGACTGGGGCTGCGTTTCCGGCTGCGTGCGTCCGTGGGGCGCGCGATGCCCGGCTGCGTGTGCCGCCCTGCCGGGACCCCCCGTTCCCGGCGTGTTCGCTGTCGCGCCGGCTTGGCCCAGCCACACCGGCCGGGTCCGGCAGTAGAGGGAATTGTGTGTGTGCTCGTCACGGGCATGGCCGTTTCGTGGGAGCGCCCGGTGCTCCTGTCAAGGTTGCGTCTTGTTACCAGGCGCTGACCGTGGATGGGCTCCTCAAGGGCGTCTTCAGGAGTGCCTTGTTGAAGGTGCTCGGTGTCCCTTGGTCCTTGCCGTCTGTCTTCACGGGCAGGTATTCGGAATGACTGCCTCCAAAGGCGTGAAGTAGTCGGTTTGGGTGACGGCTGACTCACACGTTGTCTGATCCCCTTCAAAAGAAAGTTATCGTGGGGAGCAGAAACGGGTTGTGCGCTCCTCAGTTCTGGCCTTCGGTGCTGCGGCCGAGCTGTCGGCCGAGTCTCTTCCGCAAGGTGAGCAGGACATCGTGGCTTGCCGAGCCGCCGCTCCCAGGGCCTGCACGGGCCCGCACGGGCCTGCACGGGCCTGCAGGCGCAGGAGGGGACACTCTGGTTCCTGCAGGCGCAGGAGGGGACACTGGCCCTCCGGCTTGCTTCGGTAGCCCTTGGTGTGGGCCCTCTGCGGCTGAGACCGCCTCCACTCTGGACCCAGCTCGTGCAAGCTCGTAAACAGTGTAGGAACTTGGGTGGGGGCCCTGACAACGTGAACTTCAGGCGGCTCTTCCAATCTTTGGGTCCTTCCTCGGCTCGCTAAAAGTGGATAAGAACTTAGATCTGGTGCGCGAGCGGCTCCTCATGGGCGTGGAGGGGGTTCAGTCTCTTGGAAACGACTCTGACACAGTAGTGGCTCCTACGTAGCTTTGGGAATGTGTGCAAGAGGAAGTGTGATATTGAGTGTGTGAGTGTGTGGGGGGGAGTCCAGAGTGTGAGTGTGTGTGTGTGTGTGTGGAGGGGTGAGTCCAGAGTGTGTGTGTGGGGGGGGAGTCCAGAGTGTGAGTGTGAGTGTGCGGAGGGGGTGAGTCCAGAGTGTGAGTGTGTGTGTGTGTGTGTGAGTGTGGGGGGGTCCAGAGTGTGAGTGTGTG
>NW_027397185.1:834580-835983 GCF_003265705.2 Callorhinus ursinus | reverse complement strand
GTGTGTGTGTGTGTGTGTGAGGAGGGGGGTGAGTCCAGAGTGTGTGTGTGTGTGAGTGTGTGGGGGGAGTCCAGAGTGTGAGTGTGTGTCTGTGTGTGTGTGGAGGGGGTGAGTCCACAGTGTGTGTGTGTGGAGGGGGGAGTCCAGAGTGTGTGTGTGTGTGTGTGAGTGTGTGTGTGAGGAGGGGGGAGTCCGAAGTGTGTGTGTGGGGAGGGAAGGACATGTATTTCGTCCCCAGTCGCCTGTGCCTGAGCGCAGGCCCCGAGCCCCGGGACGTTGCTGAGATGCACGCGCTTGCCCAGAGCAGCTGACCGGGTCTCTGCCGGCCTGGCTGCCTCCCTGGAATGTCAGAGGCTTGTCCTCCTGCCCGGCATGGAGTTCATTGTTGACTTGATGGGTTCTTCCTGACAAACTCGGTTTTTAGGAAAAGCCTGTTTGCAGATGTGTGTGATTCATGCCTATGGGCTGTGGTAGATGTGCTCTTAGGGCTTTTCTTCTGCTCCCTGATGGTTGGCGTCGTGGGTGCCCAGGCACTGGCAGAGCGCGAGGCTGAGGCTGGGTGGGCGTGCGGTGCCCTGGCCGTGGGCAGAGCAGGAGTGTGGCTGGGGAGGGGCGTGGGGACAGCGGCATAGGGGTCTGTGGGAGAGACAGCAGGCATCCCCCAGGCAGGGGGCAGTAGGTGCAGGGGCCCTGTGGCGGGAGCACACCTGGTGGTCTGGAGGCCTGCTGCGAGCCAGTGGGCCCAGCCCCGCAGAAAGGGGATGTCAGGGATTCCTGGGACTGGGAAGAACGCATTCTCTGTGACTTCACGTAATTGAAAAATCTCGATTACCTAAACGGCCTAAACGTAAATGTGTTTTGTGAACGGAAGCAGCACTTTTTTTTTTTTTTTTTTTTTACTGTGGTTTCAGTAAATGTTCTGCATTTTCCAGGAATGCAGCTACCTTGTAAATCAAGGGAGGTTGTACTTTGTCCTTTGTAGAACCTTCCCAAGAGCTGCTCTCGATTTCCTGGAGAAACTGCACTGCTCCACGGACACAGCCACCCTCAGTACCTGCGGCCCCGCCACGTGCTGTAATGGTGTGCATTTGCAGCATCTCTGGCGGGTGGTCAGAGTTGGCAGTGGTCGTGCCCCGTATGGGAGCGCACGCTTGACAGTGCGTTCCCGCCCTGTAGTTCCCTGTTTCGTGAGAGATGGAGCAACATGCTGGGTTTTTGGCAGTCCAGGGTGTATGCTGGTTGTGGTGGCTGCTAGCATGGCGCTATGAAACCATGGGGGTGTCGGCCCTGACCTTTGTGAAGACCCTAGCTTGGCATGTGGTGCGCAGGCATCTGACTTGACCAACGGGCCACAGGCTCGGGGACCTCCTGGCCCCTCTGGGTGGTTTGCAGGAGCCTCGGGG
>NW_027397185.1:816870-834570 GCF_003265705.2 Callorhinus ursinus | reverse complement strand
GTTGTAGTTCGCTTTGTTTGGAGGGTATGGAGGGGCTCTCAGGGCCTGGGCCCCCAGAGCTGTGGCCCCCGGACTTCAGTGGCCGCTCTGAGGAGGCACGAGACCGGGTGCAGCAGCTTCAGCACGTTTGTGGGGACCCCACTATGAGAGACACCCCTGAGAATCGGCTGACTGTGGAGGTGGGGTTAAAGGGCATGTGCTGGCCGCTCTCGCACTCCCATTTCATGGTTGAGCTTCTGTGCCCGGCACTCTCCTTCTCTTGCAGCCGCCCTTTTGGGAGCGTGGTGACCTTCAGCCCCACTGTGTGGCGAGGGTGCACCCAGAAGGGTGGCGCGGAGAGGACCGTTTCCTGTGGAAGGTGACGTCCCAGCTTGAGTGGGCACCTCATGGAGAAGGCACTGGGAGTGTTGTTGGCGTGGGCTCTTGGGGTCCTCTGGATGGGGTTGAGCTGCAGCTGTAGCCAGCTTGAGAAGGACCAGTCACTAACCCCGTGCAGATTGGTAAGGGTCAGTGGTAGGATGCTTCTCGGGATGATGGGTGGTTTAGAGCTGCCTGTGGTTTCCCAGATGCTGCTTTGCCTTGTGATCACAAAGTACCTGAATTCGCCCGTTTTCGGTTTAATTTGTTGTGCATTTCAATGTTGCGGTTGATGCAAGGTCTTTGTTTTTTTTTTTTTCAGTGACGCGTCCTTCAGACTTGACTGCATTTGGGGTCAGAGGGAAGGTATCTCTGCCCCTAACGTGTGAGCCAGAGGGGAGGGGCTCACATGGGAGGGCACATTAGGAGGGGGCCAGGAATGTCCGTGTCTTCTGGAAGGCCTCGAGCCCAGGGACCGATCAGGCATGAGACAATACCAACAGGACAAATGCAGGGAGCTGAGGGAGGCCCCTGACCCAGCATCCTGGCGAGGCCTCATCTTTGGTCAGTGCAGTTGGGGACCGTGGGACGTGTGTGTTCAGTGTCCCACACGGACCGTCCCATCCACCCTTGTTCTGCAGCTGGAGGCCGTGTGACCCTGTTCACAGGCCTCCTGTGCATGTCGTGTATGTTGGCTGGAGCCTGTCTGGTTATTTGCTCCCATCTATAGAGTTCACAAGAACACGAGTTGGGTGAGGTGTGTGGAAGATAGTTAAGTTAAAAAGTAGCAGGTAAGACCTCAAGACTGAGTAAGGGGGACGTATAAACCATAAGTGGGTTCTTCAGTGAAGTGCTTTGATTTCTGTAGCTGGTGGTGAGTAGGATTAGTAGCAGTTGGGCTGTTCCCACCTTTGCCTGTTCCGTTAGACAGTGGACAGTGGCTCTTGGGTGTGCGTGTTCCCGCAGACGAGCTACATGGATAATGAAACCCACTTCTCGCTGTTGCATTTAACTCTGAATCTGAAGCTGACAAGGAGCACACGACATTGCTTCTCACTGGTTGTGCCTTCTGAGTCAGACCTGCCAGGTGATGCCCCCCCTTCAGCTCTCAGAGGCAGTGTGCAGAGTGAGGGCGGTTAGAGAGCATTAGGGTGAGGCCTCCCAGGCCTGGGGCGCGTTCTCCTTCCTCATGGCTGCATGTGTGGGGTCATGCCTTGTTGGGAAAACACCGTGGGCCTCCCCCAACATGCCCTCCTCAGAACTGGCCTGAGGGTGCAGATCAGAACATTCAGGTTCTGCAGTGGTGTGCCTGCTCTTCTGCTTCCTACGGAAAGTTCGTAGTGAGAGTGGGGGAAATGGGTGACAGTGGCCCAGAGGCTGTCCTGGGACGTAGGGTACAGCGTGGCCGTAGCTGACAGGACTGGATCGTGTATTAGATTCTAAGAGAGGAGACTGTAGAAGTTCTCTTCACAAGAAAATAACCTTTAGCTGCGGGACGTGAGGAATGTGATGATCGTTTCACAATATACACGTACCCGAGGAGTCACTGTGTGCCCGTCATGTATTAGCACTGGGTGGGGAAAAAGTTCAATTGGTTTACTCACGTCCGTTGATTGTGCCGGGCTGAATATTCTCCCCTGTGAGTGTGTTGATTCCCATCTTTGTCACAGTGGTGTTAGGACAGTGAGGTATATCTGCTTAGCACGCGCGATTTCTGCAAAACAGGGACGGCGTGTCATGTGCCGCTCGGCCGCAGAAGGAGCCTGAGCCACAGGATGGACTGTTGGGCTTGCGGGGTGGGGGGGGTGGCTTGAGGCTGTGTTCCGCTGGTGCCCTGGAGGCCCACGCTGGCATGCAGAAAGCAGGATGCGGCACGTTATTTGTGATCATATCCGCCAACACACGTAGAGGACCCCTTTTACAGTTAAGTTCTACATGTCGGGGATGGGTTGGGCTTTTGAGTGACTGACAGTCTCTGTGCACAGAGGTGGCTGCTAGAAGGCATCTTAAAAAGTAGTCCCTAATGCATATCAGCTCCTTGGGAAAGACTTCGCCTTCACCGTGTTAATTTTTCTCACATAGATGTCAAAACTGACAGTGTGGACTGCAGAGCCGCACGTTTCACTCTATGTAATTTAGGCCCAATGAACTTGACTTTTACAAAGGCGGAAAGACTTAAAGCTCTGATGGGCCCCAGCTTTTCATTCGAGTAGGAGATTCATCCCTCGGAGCTCCCCATGTACAGCACAGAATGGTTCTGTCTCCTGGGTCACATTTTCGTTTCCCATGTCGAGCTCCAGCTTGGTGGTCTCTTCGTGCTGGTGACTGCAAGCAGTTCAGGCCCTGTCGGTAATCGCTGCTAGAGATTCTGTCGAGTCATCCGCCTCCGGTGCCTTGGCTTACCTGAAACCTCACAGGCCTGTAGGAGGGGACACCGAGGGTGCAGGTCGAGACCACAGCACCACTTGCCCTCAGCAGCTGAACTGGTCACGTGGTACTCGTTTAGGGGAGTGGAACGGGTGTAAACTCACAAAGCTACCTTTTTATCTCACTGGACTGTCTTCCCCAGGGAGGCCCCATTGTTGGCCTTGGCCTGTGGCCAGATAGACCTTTGCATCCCAAGAACGTAGGTCGTCACGTTCTTTGCTTTACGTTGTTGCTGGTCCTTCCCAAAGAGCTGAGGGGCTGGTGCTAACTCCCAGGCAGGAGGGAGCTCTTGTGAAGAAAGTCCACGTTTTCATTGCTCACCAATGCAGAGGGTCATCACAGTAAACCTGAAAGACAGGTTTTGACTTGAGCTCCAGGGATTCTGGTAGCAGAAGGTATGACAGAGTGTCCTGCACATTAGAACCTGTGCCGAGAGGCCACAGGACGGCTCTGGCCGTCGATGTCGACCTTTTTCCTGTGGCAGATGCTGTGTTAGGTCTTGACCTCTTGCAAAACAGTAAATGGTGCTGGGGACAGACAGGAGCCCCCAGGGTCCTGGACCAGGTGCATGGCAGGTATAGATTCTTCTAGAGTACTTGGAGAGACCAACTGCTATGTCTGGTAGCATCTTAAACCCAAGACTCCATCCCCAGCCCCCATGGGGCTCTAGGATTTTTTTTTTTTAAGATTTTATTTATTTATTTGAGAGAGAATGAGAGACAGAGAGCATGAGAGGGAAGAGGGTCAGAGGGAGAAGCAGACTCCCTGCTGAGCAGGGAGCCCGATGCGGGACTCGATCCCAGGACTCCAGGATCATGACCTGAGCCGAAGGCAGTCGCCTAACCAACTGAGCCACCCAGGCGCCCGGGGCTCTAGGATTTTGATCTGTTGAGAAAGCACGTGGGAAGGACAGGGACCAACCACATTGGTATTGAAGGCTCAGCCCAGCCCAGCAGACCAGAGACATTGTGTGGGCAAACGGGGTTTTGGGGGGCTGGCAAGGACCCATTGGGAGGAGCAGGCCGCCGGGCAGACTTAGATGATTCTTCTGCCCACATGATGGCTTGGGAGAGTACTAGGATTTAGTGTCGATTTGTGAGAAGATACGTTAACGCTAAAACAAGTAGAAGTCGCAGTCCGCCCTCCTGCCTCCTCTGTGAGGGCCGTATTTGTAAATGAGTGTGCTGGTAACATTCCTCAGTCTGTCTGCTCTGGGCAGTGAGGGTCGGCCCTGACCCTGCAGTTGTGGCCTCAGCTTCTGGATTCCCAGCGGTAACAGCAGTGGTACCATGATTGAGCCCGGTGGTACTGGCTGGTGTTTTCCCACAGGAAACATTAAAATGCTCTCTCCATTTGTTTGTAACTGTCCTCCATTTTTCCCAAGTGCCCTGGGGCTGCCAAGCCCCAGGTTTTAGCCATGCACGTAGCGTGTTCACTTTCTTGGAACTCTGCCTCGATGCCTCCTTCCTTCTGGGGGCGGGGGCTCCCCTTACCTGTGGCCACCTTGCAAGGAAGGCTTGCATCTGACGTTCTTTGTTCTGCCCCCTCCTGCCTTGGCTGGGTATGGAATTACAGGTGGAAAGTACCGCTGTGTCACTTCCATAAAGCACTCTGACCCTTGGTGTCCTCACAGTGCATCTGTTTCGGTGTTTGTAACCCAGGTTCCCTCAGTCTGGAGGGTTCTGTTCTGAGCTGGAGCATTGAAGAATTTCTGGCCCATAATTTTTTGTGTTCTTTGTTTTTTTGGAATTTCTGTCCATCAGATTTTAATTATGTTCAAGAATTTCTATCCTCCCCACCCGAAAGACTGTGGAGCAGTTTCTGGCTCCGCAGAATTGAGGGGAAGGAGGCGACTGGGTGGCTCAGTTGGTTAAGCGACTGCCTCCGGCTCAGGTCATGATCCTGGAGTCCTGGGATCGAGTCCCGCATCGGGCTCCCTGCTCAGCGGGGAGTCTGCCTCTCCCTCTGACCCTCTTCCCTCTCATGCTCTCTATCTACCATTCTCTCTCTCTCTCAAATAAATAAATAAAATCTTTTGAGGGGCAGGAGCGGGAGCTCCTGTAGGCACGTAGCCGCCCCCAGGGCAGCGTCCCCAGCCGCTCATGGACCCGCACTGACGCTGCGTCAGTCGGAGCCCCTCCTTTCCGTGGTGTGTGTGCTGTGGGCTCGGACAGGTGTGGAAAGATGCGTGCCCGTGCCCACAGGGTCCCGCAGAGTGATGGTTTCACGGCCCTGGAGCCCCGCTGGGCCCCCCCCGAGGGGCTCTGTGTCCTGTCTCCACGGTCCCGCCTTCTCCAGAACACCGCCGTCCACTTGGAAGCACAGGCGGGTAGCCTGCTCGGATGGGCTTCTTCCGCCGCGTCTTCTCGTGCTGGGAGCTCGCTTCTTCCCAGCGCTGACCCCTGTTCGTCGTCTGGGGGGACCGCAGGCTCTGTAGGCTCTCTCCTCCATAGGAGCCGGGGGCTTCCGACTTGGGGCAGTTGTGGGTAAACAGGACTTGGTGCAGACGTAGCTTCGGCTCCTGTGGGGTGTGAGAGAGGATGTCGTTTTGTGAGAAGCCCCCGGGCCGTGTCCAGCGCGGTGTCCCGTCCGTGATCCCACCAGCCGGGGGTGGCTTCTTCGCCATCTGCATATTCTCTTCTGGGAGATGTCTGTTAAGGTCTCTGGCCCGTTTCTAAGCGGGTTGTTTCCTTGCTGTTGAGTTTCAAGCATTCCTGTGTATCTCGAATGGTGGGCCTCGGCGGGATGTGATGGCTGTCTGCCTCTCTCGTCAGGCGGAGCCGTGCGTTCTCTTACTACTTGACACCCGAGGCCTTCTCAGCTGCTGGCCGCATACAGGGGGCCCTGGGGGCTGCTCCTGGCTGTGCTGGTTTCGCTGGGACGCTCTCACGGCTGTCTGCTTGGCGTCTGGGCTGCCGCTGAGCATGGGGATGGTCCTCTGCTCCCTTGCTGAGCCGGTGCCCGCTGGCCCCTATGTACCAGCAGAGACTGGGGCTGGGGACACCTCGTGCAGGACCTCCCTGCTCCTGCGTGGTCTCACCCGGCCCCCCGGCATGTCAGCAGCGCTCCTGCCACAGCCTCCTCCAGAGGGTGCCTCCCCATGGGCGCGCCTGTGACTCCTGGGTGGGCTGGGATCACGCTGCCACCATGTCCCCTGCTGGCCAGGCACCTCCGCCCCCTCCTGCTATGGCTGCACTCCTGCCCCCAGGAGGCTTGCTGTGCTGTGCAAATATGAATGCAGGGCACCCAGTGCAGTCTCAGACCGAGCACGAGGGACGTTTAGGGTAAGGGTGCCCTCTGCACCGTTGATGACGTACTCTAGCTAGAGACAGGATTCCCTGTTTATCTGATAAAGCTGATCTGGCGGCACTGGCCAACATCTGGGGACACTTGCGGTTGTGACTCGGGGCTGGGGGTGTAGGTGCTCCTGGCATCGAACGGGCTGGGACTTGGGGTGCTCTCAGCACCCTGCTGTGCCCAGGATGGCTCCCCCAGAGTGGCCCAGCCCACACGTCAGCCCCTGCGCACGGGCTCGCCTTACGTCGCCCCTTCTCCTGCTGACCTGGCCCCCGTTCCTCAGCTGCGGCAGGGCCAGCAGATGGTCTGACTTGGGGGCACAGGGGAGCAGGGGTGCACTGCAGCTTTGTTGGCCCCCGAGGCTGCGTGACACACAGAACGTGGGCCTGCCCACTGTGGCCTGCCTCATTGCCCTGACTGGGTCAGTTCCCTCCCCGGCCAAGACCTGCAGAGGTGCATGCTCCCCTTTGACCTCGCATTGTGCCCCCCCATACTTGATCGGTCCCTGTGCCAGCATTTCACGTTTCTGTCAGCTGCTTTTGTACACCTGCATGTGGCTGAGACTCCTAACAATGGGGAAAGGCTTCAGGTGGAGGATGACCCTTTGCTGCTTTCCTGTGACCCCCACAGACACCCCGAGCCCTGCCTTCCCAGGCAGCTTCTTCCTTTTATTTTTTTTTTTTTGACTTTTTCTTTTGAAGTAGTTGTAGAATCACAGGAAGCAGAAAACGGAACAGGGAGGCCCCCAGTACCCATCCCCCAATCCCGCATGCAGTGTCTTGCCTCCTGTAGTCTGGGGTGACAATCGGGTGGGGTGTGGGCCACCACAGAGCACATGCAGGTTCCTCCCAGGCTCCATGTGCTTGCGTGTGCAGATGTCTGTGACTCCCATGTGCCCTTTGGCTCTGTCCACCTTTTCAGTGTGGAGCGATGGTGCCCCCTGTTTATGGGCATAAGCGTGGACGCACAGGGTGTGTGTTAGAGGCTGAGCTTCCAGAGGTGGGGCACCAAGCAAACCCCTGCAGCTCTTTCCTCTGAGGGTGACTGGTTCCTCCCGGGCAGGATTTAACCCTGTCCTGTCTGGGGACACCAGCTGTGGGGGTCTGGGGGCGGGGTCGGGGACGCCAGCTGAGGGGGTCTGGGGGAGGGCTCGGGGACACCCGCTGGTGGGCTCTGGGGGAGGGTCTGGCGCACCAAATGATGCCTTTTTCTGACGCAGTCCTGGACGGTCTTACCCCATTCTGTCTCAGATTCCTCGGGGCTGTGGGTCCTTGTTCAGTCATCATCTACAACCAGGACCCCAGCTAGGTAGTTGTGTGGGTCCTGAACGTCTCCACTAAGGTGCGCCGCACTGGGCTCTCCTCTGGGCTCATCTGTCCATAAGCACTGCTGCTGTCCCACCTGGTTCCCGCACTGGTGACCAGGTTCCAGGGTCCCTCAGGGGGAAGTGGGAGGTGGGCATGGGCACCCCCTGCTCCGCGATGTGTCTGCCCTATGAGCTCCCCCAGCCTCTGCCCCAGTTGAAATCCGAGTGCCACCCACCTAGGACCTGTGGTTTCTGTGGAGCTGGGGGAGACAGGGCCTCCTGGCCGTGAGGCTGCTGCTGGTAGCTTTCCGCCTTTCTCCGTGAGGACGCACAGCACTGTGGTCCCGGTCCCCGCCGACTACCTGCCGACCCATCGCGTCTCATCCGCCCAGTGGTGTGCCCCTTGCCTGTGCTGCAGCTCGGCCAGCACCCTGGGTGGGGCGGGGCCCGCGGCGGACTTGGGGGCTCCAGTGCGCCGCCTGTGGGCAGTGCAGCGCGCAGCCGTCCCCACATTCAGGAGCTCCGGTCTCTGCCCGCAGACTCCCCGAGCACGACGAGGCGCCCGCCTTCCTCCTGGAGTGCGACCGCGCGGTGCTGGGCGCGCTGCAGACACACCTGGCACTGTACAAGATCCGGCGGAAGGTCACGGTGGAGCCGCGCCCCAAGCTGCGCGTGTGGGCTGTGCTGCCCCGCACCCCGGAGGAGGCCGGCGGGGCTGCGCCGCTGCCGGAGCAGGCGGAGCGGACCACCATCCTCACCCGCGACCCCCGGACCACCCGCATGGGCTGGCGGCTTCTCACCCAGGACGAGGGCCTGGCCCTGGTGCCCGGCGGCCGGCTGGGAGACCTCCGGGACTATCACCGGTACCGGTACCAGCAAGGTGTGGGCGCGGGCCTGGGCCGTGCTGGGGGGCGGGCAGTGGCGGGGGCTTGCTGAGTGGTGGGCCGGTGCCCTGGGGGGCCCAGGGTGAAGGGTCGGCTCCAGCGCTAGCTTGTCGGCCCCGCCCCCCCCCGCCCCCCCCAGAGGATAGGGCACAGAGAGCGCGCCCTGCGGGGAGTGGTGCAGGGGAGGGGCCGCCCCCAGCTCCGAGGACATCTCAGCGCTCAGAGAGCTGCTTCCTCCACCCCACAGGCGTTCCCGAGGGGATCCATGACCTGCCCCCAGGAGTGGCCCTGCCCCTGGAGTCCAACCTGGCTTTCATGAATGGTGTCAGCTTCACCAAGGGCTGCTACGTGGGCCAGGAGCTGACGGCCCGCACCCACCACATGGGCGTCATCCGCAAGCGCCTCTTCCCCGTGCGGCTGTTGGGCCCTCTCCCAGCCTGCGGCATCAGCCCTGGCGCCTTGGTGCTCACCGCGTCGGGGCAGGCAGCCGGCAAGTACAGGGCAGGCCACGGGGACCTGGGCCTGGCCTTGCTGCGGTCAGAGCATATCAAGGGCCCTCTCCACATCAGGACGGCTGAGAGTGGCCAGGTGGCCTTAACTGCGACCGTGCCGGACTGGTGGCCCACAACCACCAAGTAGCTCCGGAGCTGCCAGGGGCCGTGGAGGGCCCTGTGCATCTTCTGCGCTCTGCAGGCTGGCCCCCACTTCCCAGGTTGTCTGGTTAATGCACACCCCCCCCCCCGGAGGCCCCCCAGTGGCGTGGGCCCCTCAGGGCTGTGGACATTGTTGGTGTGCAGGTATGGCCCAGACGTTTCCCACAGAGGGTCTGATGCCCAGCTCTGGCTGTCCTCTCCCGGCCGCTCTGTGGTCACGCGGGGCAGGAGCCCTCTGGCAGCCGGAGGGTGAGGACAGGCAGGCCCTGCACCTGCTTCTGGGCTGAGCTGAGCTGCAGCTTCTGCCCGATGAGGATGGAACCCAGCTGTACGGCTTTAGAGGGCGTTCAGCCATCCGCCGGGACAGGGATGGTCCAGGGCCTTGCCCCTGGGCTGCCTGCACCCGTCTCCATCTGGGATTGGCTGAAAGGGCAGGTGGTCCCTGGGAACTGCCTTACCATGTGCGGGCTGTGGAACCACGACAGCATTTCAGGTGGGGTCCCCACCTGTGCACCGTGGTCTCGGCAGCATGCACCTCACCCCCGGAGCTGCTCAGGGTGCAGGGAGGAGCTTCTGCTTGGTTTCCTTGCTGCTGGTTTGAGATGTTGCTGTGTCCTCACAGTAAGAGCTGACTTCCCCCCCCTCCTTAAACCACTGACTTCCGTTGTCCCCTGCAATGTGAACCTCATGCTTACAGGGTGTCCCACTTGATGTTCCAGGGTGGCTATTAAAGCGTGACCCACCAGCAGCCTGTGTGGAACTCTGGTTTCATTTTGGGCGGAAGGTGGTGGGATGTGGCTTTGGGTAGAGCAGATACACTGAGAACACACCGGATGAAACCTAGCCGCAGAGTCCTGGGATGGCAGGGGAGCACTGGGTCTGGGGCAGACGGTGGAGGGCAGGGCTTGGGAGCGGTTGCAGCCCCAGGCCCCTCAGCTCTGGCTCCCCTTTATATCCTCGGAGTGGAGAGGTTACCAGGAATCCGTGTTAATGCCAGCACCTGGGCCGTCATGGGGTGGTGGTAAGTCCTGCAGGTGTGTACCCCCCTCAGCGCCCACTGGCCGGTTTCCAGACCATCACCAGACCCCCAATCAGGGTTTGGTCTCCTATGCAGCCGAGGGCTGTTCAGCGCCCCTCAGTGTGTGACCCAGGGCCTGGGAGCCAGCCTCGCACAACACGGGTGTGTCTGCTCAGAACCTGCACTCCTGCTGAAGACACTCCAGGCTCCTCACGGTCTGTGGACCCACCTGCAGAGTGTGGGCAGCGGCGTGCGTGGGACCTAAAGCCCCCGTGCTGGGAGCCGGGAGCAAACAAGAGGGAGGTCAGCCACGGTGGTTGGTAGTTAGCTCGGACAGCCTCTCAGTGAAATGCTGCCTTTGAGATCCCGTGTCTTCTAATGCCTTCAGGATTCCGGGACACTGGGACCTGAGATTATTCTGTTCAGACCTAGATGAACACACAGTCCGTGTTCTACCTCGGGGCTTTTTAACGGAAGCTGCCGTTCAACAGAAGTGCTCCCTTTGTTGGACAGACCGAGTCCCTTTTCACAGAAACCCTGGTGCTTTCAAGAGTCTCTGGCTCCTAGGAGCTGTAAATCGGGCCTCCCTGTGCACACGGCCGGGATCCGAGGGGACGTCTGCCTCTGAGTCCGTGTAGGCTGATCTCTGAGAGTCAGAGCTGGTGCCAGAAAGCCCCCTGTGGCTCTCCTGTCTGCCTCAGTTTGTACCAAGTACTGAGTTCCAGACAGTAAGCTGTCATTTACTGCAGCCTGATGCCTGGGAGGGTCCGAGTGGTGGCCGGGGCAACCTCGGTACCCTGCACAGAAGGCAGATGTCTGCACAGCCAACCGGTGTGGAAACGCGGCACCCTGCCCGGGCCCCGGGCACAGAGGACCCGGCAGGCAGATCGGAACCGTCACTCTGTCTGGCTGGAGGCCATTCCATGGTTGGCGTGTCTTCTGGTATGCCAGTTCTATACTGTTGTGGGTACGGTGGCTTCGTAATTCAGCTGGAAATCGGGAAGTCCAACACCTCCAGCTTGCTTCTTTCCCAAGATTGCTTTGGCTATTCTTCATGGCCTTTCATCATTCCCTACCAATTTTAGGACTTTTTGCTCTTTTTCTCTGAAAGATGCCATTGGATTTTTTAGGGCTTGGCCTGAATCTCTAGATTGCATTTGGTAGTATGCATGTCTTAGCGAAATTAATTCTTCTGGTCCATGAGCATGGTATATATTTCCCTTTACTTGGGTCTTCAGCTCTTTTCATCCATGACTTACAGATTCCAGTGTGCAGGTCTTTCACTTCCTTGATTAAATTTATCCCTGGTATTTCGTGCTTTTTGAGTCAATGGAAACGGGATTGTTTTGTTCCTTTCCCTTCCTGTTAGTGTATAGAAATGCAACAGATTTCTGCGTCTGGATTCTGTGTCCTGACCTTTATCAGGCATCCTGGCTAATGGTGCTTGGCTCCCCCATGTGAATGAGCACACTGTTTGTGCTCTGTTCTCACACATACTCCCACACACAGTTGCGTTCAATTTGTCCAGCTGGGGGGAGCGGCCATCCCAGTGCTCTTGATTTTTCAAGCCCACGGACATCACGGGTCCCTTCATTTATTGAAGTCTAATTTAATGTCTTTCACAGCAGCTGTATCCTTTTCCTAACATTCTTACCTGTCTTCTGTTAAATTCACCCACGTGCTCTTAAAAACAGTCGTATTATTACTGCAAATGGCACCTCTGTGAAACTGCATGTGCGTTAAGTTCTCACGCACGTATGGGAATAGGTTTGCAAAGTTGTACGTGGTTCTTACTGATTCTTGTCTGTAGGTGGCGCAGGGGCGTGTAGACAGTCCTGTAATCTGAGGATGGGTGCCGGTTTCGTGTCTCTCTGGCGGCCCACACGCCTTCACCATTTCCCTGCCTTCCCGCCACGGGTTGAGTTCAGTGGGGATGTGGCACCTCAGCCCACTCTTGATCCTCAAGGAGGGGCTGTTGCTGTTTCACCGCTTGACCCCTGCTGCTGAGAGTTTTTGGTAGGTACCCTTTTTCAGGCTGAGAAAGTTCTCATGACCGGAAGTCTTCCTTTGCCAAGGTGTTTCTTTCTTTTGGATTTTTTTTTGGTTGTTTGTGTGTGTGTGTTTAAAGATTTTATTTATTTGACACAGAGACAGCGGGAGAGGGAACACAAGCAGGGGGAGTGGGAGAGGGAGAAGCAGGCTTCCCGCGGAGCAGGGGGCCCGATGCGGGGCTCGGTCCCAGGACCCTGGGATCATGACCTGAGCCGAAGGCAGACGCTCAACGACTGAGCCACCCAGGCATCCCTGTGTGTGTGTGTTTTTTTAATCACAAATGGAGGCACCTGGGTGGCTCACTCAGTCGGTTGCGTGTCCGATTCTTGGTTTTGGCCCAGGTCATGATTGGGGTCGTGGGATTGAGCCCCGCGTGGGGCTCTGCGCTCAGCGAGGAGTCCGCCTGAGATTCTCTCTCTGGCTCTGCCCTTCCCCCACCCTGCCCACACACTCCCCAAAATTAAAAATAAAAATAAAAATCACGACTGGTTGGAGTTTACTGAGTTTTGCAGGTATGAATTGAAATGGTGATTGTGTTTTCTAAGAACTTGTCTGCATCATCTGAGTTTTCAAATTCGTTGTGATGAGATCGTTCTCAATATTGTTTTTTAAAAAAATGATGTCTATTGCGGTGTAAACTGCATCCATGCAAAGTACGCAATGCAGGGAGTTTTGGGAAGTGTCTCCTCGTCGCCCTGCCCCTGGCAGCCACCGTTTTACTCTCTCTTACTGTGAATTTGACCCTTTCTTTTTCTTCCCCATTTGGGCTGCATGAGTTCCTTTTGGACACTAGCCCTTATCAGCTCTGTGGTTTACAAATATTTCCTCCTATTCCAGCTGTCTTTTCACCATGTGGTCCCCCCTCCCGACAAGACTTGTCACCTGTGCCTGGGTGTCATGTCCAAAAAATCATGGCCAACACCAACGTCAAGGAGAATTTTCCCTGTGTTTTCTTCTAGGGATTTTACAGTTTCAGGTCTTACACTTACCTCTTTAATCTCTTTTGAGTTAATTTTTGTGCATGCTGTGCGGAAGCCTCCAGCTCTGCTATGTTGCATGTGGATATCCCGCCCTGTTTATCGAGGACACTGCCCCTGACCCACCGAGTGTTCCCGGTGAAACCTAGACTCTCTGCGCGTCAGGAGCACACTGTGAAGGCGCTCACACGGGGTGTGTCTTCACAAGGCCAGCTTTAGTCAGTCGTAAAGGAAAGGTAGTCCCAATTATACACCAGGCTCAGGATTCCAAGCTCTGTGACATTTCAGCAGGTGATTAAATCTGGCTTCTTACACAGCACACAGAGCAGGACAGAAAACAAACCACACAATAAACAAGGTAACAGAGGGGGCAGGAAGTTCAAGAACCAAACGTGAAGTCAGTCTGTGGGCGCGCGGTAGAGACAAGGCCTCGGTCCGGCCTGGGTCAGCTCTCAGCACGTCCTGCTGCTGATGTTCAAGCACGGAGGGATGTCGGTTCTGCTGGGGATCCGAGGGGCAGGGCCTTTGGGGGCAGCTCCTTGTTATGTGGTCAGACAGAGAGGGGTCATGTCTGAAGATCTGACAGTTTGCTGCCAAAATCCTCCCCTTTCTAAGGGATTTAATCGATCTCAGGCCCTGCTGGCCTCCTCTGGCTCTCCTCTTTATCGGTTCTGGAGCTTCCTCAGATGACACTGGTCACAGGACTATCTGGAAGCTGCAGTCCATCTCAAATGTGTGTCATTACCTGACCCAGGCTCCTGCTTGACACGAGAACCTCACTGAGCTGTCACACTGCTCCTCTGTCTGAGCTGCAGGGGGGGATCCTGTCTCTGGGGAGAGATCTGGGTCTTTCTGCTCCTCTCTCTGAGCTGCAGGGAGGGCTCCTGTCTTTGGGGTAGGATCTGGGCCTTTCTGCTCTTCTGAGCTGCAGGGCAGGATCCTGTCTCTGGGGAGAGATCTGGGTCTTTCTGCTCTTCTGTCTGAGCTGCAGGGAGGGATCCTGTCTCTGGGGTAGGATCTGGGCCTTTCTGCTCTTCTGTCTGAGCTGCAGGGAGGGATCCTGTCTCTGGGGAGAGATCTGGGTCTTTCTGCTCTTCTGTCTGAGCTGCAGGGCAGGATCCTGTCTCTGGGGAGAGATCTGGGTCTTTCTGCTCCTCTCTCTGAGCTGCAGGGAGGGCTCCTGTCTCTGGGGAGAGATCTGGGTCTTTCTGCTCTTCTGAGCTGCAGGGCAGGATCCTGTCTCTGGGGAGAGATCTGGGTCTTTCTGTTCTTCTGTCTGAGCTGCAGGGCAGGATCCTGTCTCTGGGGAGAGATCTGGGTCTTTCTGCTCCTCTGTCTGAGCTGCAGGGAGGGCTCCTGTCTCTGGGGAGAGATCTGGGTCTTTCTGCTCCTCTGTCTGAGCTGCAGGGCAGGATCCTGTCTCTGGGGAGAGATCTGGGTCTTTCTGCTCTTCTGTCTGAGCTGCAGGGAGGGATCCTGTCTCTGGGGAGAGATCTGGGTCTTTCTGCTCCTCTCTCTGAGCTGCAGGGAGGGCTCCTGTCTCTGGGGAGAGATCTGGGTCTTTCTGCTCTTCTGTCTGAGCTGCAGGGAGGGCTCCTGTCTCTGGGGAGAGATCTGGGTCTTTCTGCTCCTCTCTCTGAGCTCAACTCTGGCTGATGAACCATGCGTCTTCAAGCCTTTTGCTCAGAAGCTTCGCGCCCTCTTGTGTGATGCTGTTGCGCCACGTTTTCGGGCAGTTCTGGGGCTCCTTGGGGGATTTGTGGCTGCAGAAGGACGCGCCTCTCGACACTCGCAGACGTCAGCCTCAATCTCTGCAGGAGAAATCTACTGCTAAGCAGAAATTGTAAATGTATGTTAATGCATTTAGTAATAAGCTCAGGCTATGCTAACATAGGAGACATGTTTTTAATGAAAAACTGTGTTCTCCACAACCAACAACACACACAATGCAGGACGGGGAGTGGTGTTTGCTACAGGGTGTGAACCTCTAACAACCAGCTTCACCAACACAGCTGGTTCTCAGCAGGGCGCCACGAAAGTGATGCATGCGTAAAATGCAGATGGGTTCTGACCGCTGGGTACTCGAAGGGCCTCCGGGACCCGTGGCGTACGGGGACCCCACAGCGAGAGCCGGGCGCTGGAACACTTGTGCTCTGACCAGCTTCTTACACTTGAGCTCTGGTTGCGATTTCTCGGGAAGAAACGGCTCTGGAGGCAGGTTGGAGAGTAGGTCGTGAAGGGGGTGCCAGACCCCAGGCCTGGTCACACAGCTGCCGGCAGCCCACCCCTGCCCTAGCCCGGCCGGGCCTGCTTCGTGGCCCTCACTGTGGTCCTCACATTGGCCCTCCCCTTGGTCCTCATCATCACTTTCACCGTGGCTTTCCACTTGCTCCTCCCCTCAGCCCTTCCGCAGCCCTCACCATTGCCTTCACCATGGCCCTCCCCCTGATGCTGCCCAGCTCCAGCCTCCTGCAGTGTGTGGTGGGGGAGAGGGGTGCTGCGCTGTTGTCACCGGTTTCCTTTGCCCTGTGAGCCAGGCTGCCTGCTCTCAGCTCCTCAGAGTTGGAACATGAAACACCAGTTTGGGTGCTCCCAGTCTCCTCCTGGCTGTGGCTTTCCTGGTAACCCCACCCAGCTGAGTTCTCTGGGTGTCTGCCTGCATACCTACCAGTTCAGGCCCTCTGCTTGTCACACCCAGTGACTCCTGCTCATGGGGTCCCGCGTCAAGGCCAAGCACACTGGCTTCTCTTTCCTCCTAAAATCGTATCATACTGCTATTTTTTAGCTGCTGTTGAGATGAATGCCTGCTGAATTCAATTTAATGGCACAGACGCACACAGTGAAAAGCCTGTGTCCTCCCCACCCTCCTGAAGGTCCCCTGGTTCGGCTGTCTGCACTTCTATGTCTGTGTCCACACACAGCGTTTCGTGCTGCTCTTTTCCAGGCTGAAGTGAGACTGAGCCTTCTGTGTCCCGTGACTCCCATTTCCACACTGAACACAGGCATTGTAATGGCTGATTTTATGTGTCAACTTGACCAGACCGTGGGAAGTCCAGACATTTGGTCCAACAGGATTCTGGGAGTGTCTGTGAAGGCATTTCTGGGTCAGGGTAACAGTGTGTAGGCTGCATGAAGCAACTTGCCCTCCCAGTGTGGGTGGGCCTCGTCTAATCAGGTGAAGGCCTGCATAGAACAAACAGGTGGAGGAAGAGGGAACTCGTCCTGTTCGACTGCCTGACCTGGGACATCAGTCTTCTCCTGTCTTGGGCCTCGGACTGGAATGCTGGCTCTCCTGGGCCTGCAGCATGCTGAGCCAGGTGGATGTGCATGGGCATCCTGTTGGTTCTGGCTCTCTAGAAAACCCTAGGTCTGCTGTCTTCCCACGGGTGAGGCTGCGCTCCTGCCACGTTGTTTCTGTGACTGTGCCCTGATTTACTGATTCTGCCCTGGAGGCTGAGTGCGTTGACAATGTTTTGCCACCGCATACTGCCTTGGATAGCCTTGTGTTGTAGTGCGCGCGTGTAGGAATTCCTGAAAGGCCTGAGTGTGGCGGGCGTCACTTCCAAAGTTTGTTTTTGGTGTCTTTTCTGGGGCAGCCACTATGAATTTCAATGTAGTGAGGTTAGTTTTTTCTTTTTCCTCTTTTGAGTTGGCTGCTTTTTTGTGTCTTGCGTAAGAAGTTTCTACCCACATGTGTTCTTGATTTTCTTCTAAAAGATTTTGTTTTGATTTTTTTTAATTGATTTATTTTACGCAGAGAGAGAACACAGTGAGAGGTGCAGTGGGAGAGGGAATCTAAAGCAGGCTTCCTGCTGAGCGTGGAGCCGGACGTAGGGCTTGATCTCACAACCCCGAGGTCATGACCTGAGCCTCAATCAAGAGTTGGGTACTTAACCGACTGAGCCACCCAGGTGCTCCTGGTTTGACTTTTTAAGTTTTGTTTTTGAATTCATCTCAGCTTGATTATTTTACTGAAGTAAGATTCACATAACATAAAAATAGCCATTTCGTGTTTTTTTTAAAGATTTTCTTTATTTATTTGAGAGAGAGAGAGAATGAGAGATAGAGAGCACGAGAGGGAAGAGGGTCAGAGGGAGAAGCAGGCTCCCATGGAGCAGGGAGCCCGATGTGGGACTTGATCCCGGGACTCCAGGATCATGACCTGAGCCGAAGGCAGTTGCTCACCGAACTGAGCCACCCAGGCGCCCTGTCATTTCATGTTTTTATGTGTGAATTTTTATGGAGATATAATTGACGTAAGTGTTATATTCATATTATGTGCTCACATCATGAGTGGAAAATGAGCCATTTTATTTTTTTATTATTATTAGGATTTTACTTATTCATTTGAGACACAGAAAGAGAAAGCCTGAGCAGGGAGAAAGGCAGTGGGAGAGGGAGAAGCAGGCTTCCTGCGGAGCAGGGAGCCCGATGCGGGGCTCGATCCCAGGACCCTGGGATCACGACCTGAGCTGAAGGCAGACGCTTAACGACTGAGCCTCCCAGGTGTCCCAAATTAGCCATTTTAAAGTGTAGAGTTTCATGGCATTTAATACAGTCTCATTGTTGGGCAACCATCACCTTCATGTAGTTTGACATTTTCCTCTTCCCAGCAGGAAACTCCACACCCGTTAGGCGGTCATGCGCCCCTCCCCCTCCTCTTCTCTCCCCTCCCCCCCTCCCCCCTCCCCTCCCCTCCCCCGTTCCCTCCCGCCCCTTCCTCCACCCC
>NW_027397185.1:809872-816770 GCF_003265705.2 Callorhinus ursinus | reverse complement strand
ACCCCTGAGCCACTGTCTTCATTACTATGGCTTCCTGATAAGCTGCTAGCACATCTGAGAGTCAGTGGTTAGAAAGTAGGGTCTGTTTCTTGCTTGGACAGTGTCCTCCGGCCTCCTGACTCCCCTGCGCGTGCTTGCCCTGGCTCTTGCCGTCGAAGGCCCAGGAGTGGCCATGTGGAGGCCCCAGCTCCAGGGTGTGCCCTGCAGCTGACTTTGTTCGGCCTGGGACAAAACGCAGTGATAGGATTTTGCACGAGCTGACTCAGAGCGTGATGCCCAGGAGACAATGAGTAGGGGTCTTGAAGTTCTTTGGAAAGGCCCACAAGGCAGCGATTGATCTGAAGTGACTGAGTCACTTAGTAGCAAAGCCCTGGCCATGAGATGGGCCACTTTCTGACCACAATAGAAGGGCCAGATTGCCAAATCAAGTCACCCGGTTAATTGTGGCCCTTCATTTCTACTGTAGGAATTTGTGCAGCCCTAATCTTAGCCCTTCCGGGGAGGGAGGGCAGCTGTAGGGGTGGGTGTTAGCTCCATGCTCCATGGTGACTCCCAGACCCCGTGGGCTCTAATTTTAAAGCATGACCACAGAAGGGGGGGCACACAACCCTGTTGCTGGCACCAGAAGCAGGGTGTCCGGGAGCTCGTTTTCCTCAGACACATCAACAAGGTTTTCCAAAGGTTTTGGAAACTACTTTGGGCCAAAAAGACTTTCAGATGCATTCTCCCGCATTTGTTTGAGAGTTTGAGAGGATACAGGCTAGATCTCCATAATCCTTGCATTTACTTTGTTACAATTCTTACCCAGCCTTGCTGCCTGGAACCGCTCTTGGGTTTTCACCCGAATTAGTCACTGCAACTGAATTCCTAATTTCAAGCATGTTGCACTGAGTTTGATGATCTGATTTGGTGCTTTTAAAAAAAGATTTTTTTTATTTATTTGAGATTGAGAGGGAGAGAGAGCAAACATGTACTGGGGGGAGGGGCAGAGGGAGAAGCAGGCTTCCCGCTGAGCAAAGAGCCCAAGATGGGGCTCCATCCCAGGACCCTGAGATCATGACCTGAGCCGAAGGCAGACACTTAACCAACCGAGCCACCCAGGCACCCCTGGTTCAGCACTTTTTAAGATACCGTTTGGCTGAGAGGCTGTTCTGGTGAGAGAATGGATGGTTTGCCCAGGAGGTGTGCCCTGCTCTGTGAGCCCAGGGCTGCCTGTTTCCGAGGAGCGATGAGCCGCCCCGCGGATGAGCTTCTGCGCTCCAACTGCCTTGTCTCTGTCAGGCGCGTATTGGTGGCCCAGTGCCGTCCCGCGTGTCCCTCGTCCTTGATTCTCTCCCTTGTTTGCTGTGCACGCTCTGTGCTAGCTCCCGGGTTCCCTCTTCTGGCCCCTGAGAGCTCCCTGGCCCCGCTGGTGCATGTTCAATTTTATAATTCCTCTCTCTTTATTGCTATTCTCTATTTGATGACACATCAGCATGGCATGGTCTCCCACAGTTCGCAGAACCGTAGAAACAGCTGCAGTAGTTCCCCTCCTGTTCCTGGTATGTCTCGTGCTGTGGAAAATCCGATACTCGAGATGTTACATTGTAGCAGCTCTGGATAGACTCCCCTCAGGTCTGTTTTCCGGTTGTTTCCTGCTCATGTGCGTGTGGACTCTGTCAGTGGGGTCTCTGTGCCCTGCAGGGGGAAGCCGCGCCTGTCCGTCCTGTCAGCGTGCAGCCTGTGAGCAAAGCCCCCGGGTGCAGGGATGCCTGGGGCCTCTGACCGTCTCTTTCCCGGACCCTCTGTTCCGTGGGGCCCGTCTAGGTTATGTCACGGTCAGCTGCTGGCCTCCCTGACCGCTGATGGACAGGTCTCTGTTTTCAGCAATGCCCAGCCTGCGGGCAGGGAGTCCTTCTTGATCAAGGCCAGTGTCTGAGGTTCTTCCCCACCCCAGAGGTTCTCCTTAGCTCTCTTTCCATGGTTCTCTCCAGTGAACTCTGGCTCAGCTCTTTGCTCTTAATGAAGATGAGCTACTATTTTCAAGGGCAGCCTCAGGCCTGAACCCTCCTGCACTGGGTTTCAGATGAGGTCAGTTCCTTTGGGGAGAGCTCCAGAGCCCTCAGGGTGTCAGCAGCGGCCTTGGCCTTCTAGGTCTGCTCCCCTGGGGTGGAGCCGTCGCTCTGCTAGTGCGCTGGGCTGGGGGCAGCCAGGACCCTGGCAAGCCTGGCCTGCCACACCTCCGTGGATGGGGTGCAGCCTCCAACTGTGAAAGGCACTTGCTGGAAAATCTCTGGGCCACACTGCTTCAGGATTTAGCCCCCTTGGTGGTGGGATACCACACCTCCTGATTGGGAGCCCCGTCCTCTTGGCCACACGGAGCAGGAGTGGGGCCCTGCCCAGCTGTGCTGGAGGCAGTTGGCAGAAGTGCCCCAGACGCTCACTGTTCTCTCCAGGGTCTAGTAGATGTTCCTGATTCAGTGTCTCTTCGTTGGCTGTGTGCACTGAGGACAATTCCAGAGATTATAAATGTTTTCTCGAATCGGCTTTCGCTGGTTATACCTGGTCTGCCGCGGAGCGAGTCCTTGGAAGTGGGACCTTTGTACCTTGTACCCATGGTTTCCCCGGGAGGAGGCCTAGGACCCCTGCTGCCTGGACCCTCCACCCCAGATGTGACCTGATTGTCCTGGGCTGTGGCCTGGGCCTGCGTGGGAGCATTCTCCAGGGATTCTAGTGTGTAGCCAGGGCGGACACCACTGTCTAGGGCCAACCGGGTGGCTTGGCATTAAGGGAACCACACAGGGTAAGCTATGATGGCCGGGAAGCTTCTCCAGGGAGCCCCCAAGGCTCTGCACACTCGCTCCGGAGACACGCCTGCCTCATCCTAGTGTTGATGGACCGTGTTCAACGTCAGGGAGGATTGCTGTGCCTCTGCGTGTAATTTACAGGACACAGGATCTCCCCTTAGTCTTGGTTACAAAGTGTTTTCAAACAGGGATGTTTCCAGCCATGGGAGGGCCTGGGGGCGGGTAGAGCCTCTTCACACCAGGTAAGTTCTGCAGGCTGAGGCTTTGAAAAGCAAGAGCTGTTTCCCTAAAATGTTCAGCACTTACAGGGGCGCCTGGTTGGCTCAGTCAGTCCTGCATGCAACTCTTGATCTCAGGGTCCTGAGTTCAAGCCCCACATTGTCCGTGGAGCCTACTTGAAAGAAATTTAAAATAATCAGCATTTATGGTGTCTGTGGAAGGTGCTGGTTTATCAGGGTGTCACAGGGTGAAAAGCAGAAATGCTGCCTGGTGCTTATAAGTGGCTATACAGTGTGGGTGTGCAGGTGGCCTGATGGGTTTCATTTTCACGAGGGTCACACGTGTCCTCAGGGAAGTTTTGTTACAGTTGCCATGGCCCTCGAGGTTCTAGGTGAAGAAAGACACCAACTGCTTGCCCCCAATGTAAATACACACACACCCCATTTGAATAGGAGTGGGCACGGCCGACCCCCAGGCAGGCACAGCCTTGGGGGGTGACAGGAGGTCAGTAGGGCCCTGCGGGTGGCTCCTCCGCTCACCAGGCCCCAGCCCGTCTTAGGAGGAGGCTGAAGCTGCTGTGGGGCCCGCGGTGCGTTGGCACAGATGGTTAAAATGCAGCCAGTAAATACCTAGTAGTTCTGTGTAGAACACTCCACTAAAAACTAATGGTGGACTATACGGTGGCTAACTGAACATGATAAAGAAACATAAATAAAATGCAGCCAGGAAGGTTTGCCTGTGATATGCTGGAGATAACCCTGAGACCAGGTGCAGAAGCTAGCGGGTGGTTTTGAAAGCCCCCCCCCCCCCAGCTGATACCCCACACAGCAGGGTCACTGAGAAATGCGCACGTGTGGCCTCCGGGACACAGTTCACAGCCTGGCCTTGGGATGCACCCGCCAGACGCACTTCCTTAGGATGGAAGGGGCTGCCCTGGGCATCTCCCAGGAAAGCTTTGCAGACCCCTGACCCCGACCGGGGAACGACCTTCGCAAAGATAACGCGGTTTTCCTCCGGGCCGGGCGGGAGGCACCGAGGCCGCGGTCCCACGCACTGGCCCTTAGTGCGGTCCTCACGGCGGCAGGGGAAGCCCTGGGTCCTTGCCAGGCCGCATTTCCCTGGTAACAGACGCATTCGGGGGCCTCCGCCCTTGCCTCTTGCCGTGGAAGCAAAAAGGTAAGTTTTGAGTATCTTTAGGAGGAGAGGCTGGGGACCAGAGACTGTCCCCTCCACGGTCCGGTTGTCTTCCGTTGGACGAAGTTCCTGCAGCACCAGCGTGCGCGGACCAGAGAGGCGCGTGGCGGGAGAAAGCGCGCGGGCTCGCCGGCATCAACATGCGCCCCGCAGCCGTTCGTAACCTCGCGACAGGTTCTTCTCTGCACCTGACGCGCGCTGTCTCCGCGCCCAGGTGTCCCCGGTGCTGCCGTGTGGCGGCTGGCCCTCCCCGGGGTCCACGTGGCGGTCATTTGCCCCAGGGGATATTATTGTGTTCTCGAAATACTCCTGGGGAAAGTCCACTTGAAACCGGCTGGAATGAGAGGACGCACAGCGGCGCGTCCTCTAGCATCCACCTGCTGGGCCCCAGCCGGGGGCAAGGTGGGCTTCGTGGGGACCACCAGCAGGGGCAGGCGGGGGACCACAGCCAGGTAGCTCCCGCCACAACCCGGTTTCCTAGAACAAAGTGTAGTCTTTCACATGTTTTCCTTGGGAAGGAATCCGGGCTCCGGATCTGAGGTTAAGGTCCTGTAGGGGCACGGAGGGTTCCAGCACAGGGCTTCTGGGGATGGCCACAGCAGTCTAGGGCAGTTCTCCCGCCTTCTCACTCCAGCGGCTTCCGAGGGACAGAGGGGGGCAGCGTGGACCAAGGGCTCCCTTCCTGCTCCCCTGATCCTGAGCCTCGGAATGGTGGGTCATGGACGCAGCCTCCTAGGACTGAGGAGATCCAGTGCTTCCCCACACAACTGGGACCGGCTGGTGGCCTTCCCCTGGAACCAAGCCTGGCCCCCGATTTCTTGCACACTTCCTTCTGTAGCCCCACATCACGTGTCTGGGGTTTGCAGCCACCCTGAGCCACCCTGCGGTGGGGTTGGGTGGGGCTGACCCCCTGGTGGTGGCACTTGCTGTGATCCTGGCTGGGATGGGGCGCAGGCCTGGCAGCGGCAGGACCGTGCTGTCCAGGTACAGCTGTGGGTGCCGGTGGTGGCCTGGGCCCCACAGGGGTGCACTCAGGTCCAGAAAGAGATGGCCACCCCAGGGGTGTGCTCAGGGCACAGTGTGGGTGCTGGTGCTCCCCCACCTTGGCTGTCCTCCCTGGGGCCTCAGCCATGCCCTCCAGCTGGCAACTTTCCCTGCCCATGGGCCCGTGAGGCTCTCCCAGATGCCTACCATGCACACCCAGAGCCAGCTCCCCTTCCCCTGTCCCACCCCTGCTTCCGGGCGAGTGCAGAGCCTGGAGGTCCCTCAGCTGTCCTGCTGCCTGCAGCGCTGGGCCAGTGGCTAGCCAGGATGTCCCTCTGGTCCCTGCCTGCGGTCCTGAGTCAGTGGCTAGCCCAGGAAGTCCCTCTGTTCCTCGGGGGTCCCTCACCACCTTGCTGTAGGCTCCTTTCCCCTGCTTGACCCTTGTCCTCGCCCTCAGCTCCTGGCCGCAGGCTCAGCCTCTCGTGGCCGAGAGCGGGTGGTGGGGGCACCAGGCACCAGCAGAGGTGCGGGGAACGGGAACCCCACTTCGTGGTGTGGTTTTCACTTGATCCCTTGCTTTGCTGACTGACGTCATCTTTTTAAGAGTTAAGTCTGTGGATACAATCTGCCCTCATTTTAAAAACCGCTGTGTAGTGCTGACCTGCCCAAGGACACCGTCATTTCTGTGTCCGCGTGTCATTGATGGGCATGGAGCTCCTTTCCAAAGCTTCTCATTAATGGCAACAGTGTGACTGCTCCCATTGGGCCAGCTTCCCAATTTTTACTGTTGTGTCCCCACCCCGCCACAGCCTCCCCAGCCCCTCCTCCACACCCAGTAGTTTTAACCCCTTCCACGTTCTTTCAAAACCGAACTCCAGACCGTACTTGGAATTCAACATTTTCCCCATTAATGTCCCCATTTCGTGCCCGGATCTGTGCAGGCTGTGGTCTCATGGCCACTGGTCATGTGCTCAGGAGAGAGTCAGGTGTGACCCTGTCAGCCGTGGAAACCGGCAAACGATGCCCACTCTGAGCCACGGTCCGTTTGCTGCAAACTGCAGACACACCGCCCCGGGGACCATGCACCAGGTGTCCAGAGGAAACATGGCAAGTGAGACAGAGCATGCTCGCCTTCCCCCTAGGGGCAGGCCTGTGGCTAACCTCGGGAAGGTCGGTGGGCAGGGCAGCCAGCTTCCGCCCTCCCACCCCAGAGTTCACCACTCCCACCTCACAAGCACTCCTGTCTAACAGGAGAGGCTCCCAGGGCCGCGGAGTGTGCAGCCCCCACCCCACTCCCGGGAGGGTGGTGCCAGGGTCACGCCGGGAGGATGGTGGCTCAGGCCTGGGGGTGCCTCTGAGCATGGGGCTCCCCAGACAGACAGACCACTCACAGCCCAGGGACACCCACTCCTTCCTATCAGGGCTGCTAGGGAGATGGCACCGTGGGATGCAGCCAGCATGGGGAAGGTCGGACACGTCAGGGGGGCTGCGTAGACACACGGAGCACCCAGGAGAGCAAAAGTCCCACAAGGGCCCAGGGATGTGTGGGAGGGGGCTGCAGCCAGTGACTTGGGATCCCTGCAGAGAGAGCAGAGTGGGAGGGTGAGCTATGGAGGGTCACAGGAGGGGGACAGAGGAGGGGGAGCTATGGAGGGTCACAGGAGGGGCACAGAGGAGGAGGGTGAGCTATGGAGGGTCACAGGAGGGGGACAGAG